>NC_056731.1:851853219-851990532 GCF_019279795.1 Protopterus annectens
ACTACGTTGGAGCAAAGGTGTCCATGTCAAAGCAATGGTTGTGGTGGTAGCCATCAAGAAGGAGCTCGCAGAATGGAGCTTCTCTGTCCACCCCCTAACAGAGAGTTTAGGACATTGGACAGGTTCGGAAAGCTTGTGTTTGCATCAGCAACCTTTGCCTTGTGGTCACTGAACTATTTGGCACGCTTTACTAGACTAGAGAGGGGATTGACTAAGGAACACAGTCTCTTTGAGTCCATGTCTCCAGAGGGTTAGAAGACATAATCACAGCTGGCCACTCTTATCTGTATTGAATCTGTCTATGAGGCTAGTTTTGCACCGCACAGAAGGTACCTCACGGGCTGCCGGTTTGGGTATTGCCATAAGGAGACATGCCTGGGTGCAGCTATGCGATTTTGTGGAGCCCTTCAAGACATCCATCAGTGCTCCCTTTGATGGAATTTCCTTGTTTGACCCCTCTGTGAAAGAAATGCTTTCCCACAGTGAGCAGGAGGGAAAGACCCTGCCTGCCATAGGGATTTGCTTTTCTACCCCTCAATGATCCTTTTCAAGGAATCAAAGAGGTGGCAAGAAAATGTGGTTCTGCAAATCATAGAAATCCTTCCAAGATTCACACAGAGTTAACTCCCTCAGAAGCAGAAGAGGGAATTCGAATGGAATACATAATTCTCATGGCAAAGGAAGTCTGGAAAATCAAGGCTTCCAAGATTATTTTTCAGGATAGACCCTTTCAGTGCTCCTGAAGTGCTGCCCCTCTGGAGGTGGTTGGAGGACATCTGTCCTTGCACCCAGACATCTGAGCTACTATAACAAATGATTCTGTGGTGCTAACATAATATCCAGAGGTCACTTTATACTACTTTTCCAACCAACGCCCCTAAAGAGAAACAAGCTTCCTGACATTCACCCCAGTCAAAGAGAAACTGCAGCTCAGGAAATTCAGAAACTGTTAGACAGGAGAGTCAGTCTAGACCAGAGAGGTTTCAGAATGTATCCGAGGTTCTGTTTAGTGCCATAAAAGACAAGGTACCTGAGACCAGTTTTGGAGCTAAGCAACCTGATGTAAAGTCAGTTCCAAATGGTCATGGTTTAGTCCATCCTACCTCTGTTTTACATGACTGTGATTGGATATGGTGAATCGGTCTTTGAGATGTGTACTATCACATCAAAATAAACCGATGATACAGAAGACACTTGTGTTTTTGGGTCTGCACCAGTCACTATCAATTCAGAGCCCTGCCCTTTGGACTCGCTACATCCCCCCCAGAGTATTTACCAAATGTGTGGCAGTGGTTGCATCTTACTTGAGACTGCAAGGATATACTGGGTGTTTCTGCTCCTGGCCGCTCCAACCCAAGCAGCTCTTATAACAGACCAAGGACTATTTTCCCCAAATTTGACAGCCTTTAGGCATTACAGTCAGTATGCCCAAATCAAAGCTACTACTGGTTCAGAGCCTGGAGTTCATTGGTGCTCATCTGAATACTGTAAGTCAGACTGCTTCTCTACCCCTACATTGTGTGACCATAGTGAAGTCCAAGGTTCAGCAAGTAATTTCTCATTTTGCTTCTCCTGTCAGGCTAGTTCTGCAGGCTTTGGGGTCCATGTCAGCATCTATAGTGTTAGTCCCCTTAGCACATTACTATGTGCATGTTCTGCAGTGGACTCTAGCTGTTCAGTGGTCTTTTCTTAGACTGTCTTTATCTGGTCGCACTCACTCAGGTATGCAGAAAGCACCTTCAGTGTTGGATCCATTTAAACAAGACTCTCAAAAGTTGCCCCTTTATGTCTCCCACTGTAGCCACGGTAACCATGGATGCCTCCCAACTGGGGCGAGGGTCATTTTTTGGGAATGTTGGTCCAAGGCATGTCCCCCAAGACCCATTTCACATAAACATCCTAGAGATGAGAGCAGTTCTTCTGGCATTGCAAGCTTTTCAAGATGTACTCCCTCTAGGGATCATTGCGATTCAAACCAACAACATGTGTGTGGTCTGGTATATCACCAAACAAGGCAGAACTCTATCCCCCCCCCCCCCCCCCCCACTGTCAAAAAGCTGAGTGTGTGGCAATAGGCTATCTCCTGCAACTGCTTTCTAGTGACAATGCACATCTGGAGAAGTCCAACATACTAGCAGACAAGCTCAGCAGGTCAATTCTGATGCCTCACCAGTTGTCTCAGTCAGTCAGTGGCAGAGAAAATTTTCTGTCATTTGGGCCAACATTGTTGCGACTTTTTTGCCTCTCTCCACAACAACAAATGCAGCAGGTACTTTACCCTGATCTCCCCCAGGGCGAGTCACTGAGAGATGCTCTAGTCCATGTTTGGCTCTTGGGTGTCCTTTACGCTTATCCCCCAGTACATCCAATTCCAAAATTCTTACATAAGGCCAGCCATTTGAAGAGCTTGGCTATCCTTCATTGCCCCTTTCTGCCTCACCAAGTCTGATTTTCCCCTTCCTTTGGTTTCATCTTTATCCTCCTTGAATACTGGAACTCAGACCAGATCTCCTATCTCATCCCTTGGGGATAAAACATCCCAATATTCCAGCCCTCAAATTAACCACATGGTTTCTTCAATTCTTTTTATAGCTAGACAGCCCAGGCTTTCTTCCCTGTTTCATAACATTATTTTGTCATCACAGAAAGATTCTATTGAGAGGATTTACAAGAGCAAGTGTGGAAGATTTTCAATTTGAGCCTTAATTATGTTGATACCTTTACTGACCCTATTTCTTGTATATTGGACTTTTTAGCTTCTCTTTTTAAAACTAGTGCTAGTTTTAATACAAAGTACAGCTGGCTGCCATATCAAATTTTCATTCAGGACACAATCCTTGCTTGCCTGCTTCCAAATTATGTAAGGCCTTTCTAAAGGGTACCTTTCTGCTTAGACTGCAGTGACAGATCCGCCACCTCCCTCGGATTTAACAGTAGTACTGCAAGACTTAACTCAACAATCCTTTGAACCTTCAGCAGAAACTAACTTAAAATTCCTGTCTTGGAAAACAACCTTTTTTAGTTACTATTACTTCTGCTAAAATGATTTCTGAACTCCAGGCTCTTTCATCAAAAGCCTCATACATTGTTTTTCATAAAGACAGGGTTACCTTATGAACCAGTTCTTTCCTGCCAAAAGTGGCTTCCGAATCAAATGCAAGTCAAACCATTCAGCTATTAATCTTTCCAAATTTTTCAAAAAAAAGGAGAATACGTGCTACATCTTTTGGATGTACATAGATGATTATGTTTCTACTTGCACAGAACAAAATAATTCAGAAAAAAACAGACCAGCTGTTTTGTCGTCTTTTTCACAGAGTCAGCTTGGCTTTCCAATTTCTAAAATTACATTGGCCAAATGGATAACTAATTGCATTTCCTGGATTATTCTCATCATGCCTCTCCCTGCTAAAACCACCTAAGGCCCATTCAACTAGATCCATGGCCACCTCATCTGCCTTCTGGTCTAGATCTTCCATTGATGATATTTGTGCAGCAGCCACAATGTTTAATGCTTGCATCTTTATTACTCATTGCAAATTGGATTTAATTTCCAGAAGCAGAGCTGCCTTTGGTTCAGCAGTTCTCCAGAATATCCTTCCGTGAAGGCCACCCAAGATTTACGTAGCTGTGGACTCTGTCCCATATGTTGAGGAAGAATGAAAAGTTCATCAGATATGAAAGCTGTGTACTCACCATAACTAGGCACATGTGTTATCCATTTTCATTCTTCCTCAAAATATGGGTTACTGATCCCTCAGGAGCTATTTCTTCCATTACTCGCCCCAACATCTGTAACCTCATCTAAATCTGCTTTCCCTGACTTTGTTTCCTTTAATACTGCTGTTATTTCAGGATGGGCTGTTTTACCCTTTCATTATAGGTTGTGCATAGGGCAGTACAGCTTCTGTGGGATTTTCTTCAGAAGCTGCTGAAAGCCTGGCAGATAGGTTGACCTGCTTCTGTAAATCTTCAGGATCAATACTGCTGTTATCTTCAGTTTGCCACATTGTCAGACCATTTCTTTTATTTCAAATTCCTGTACCCAACAACCAGTCTTCACCGATACCCGAAAAGTTTTAATAAAATAAAAAAAAACAGAGAAACTAGTGGTCTTGCAACTTCATTGGTGAGCTCAGTCACAATAAACTGTCTTTTGGCTTCTCCCGGTTAGGGGTCGCCACAGCGGAACTCCGGTCCACTAATGATTGTCAGTAGATTTTTACGTGCTGGCTTGCCGGGCCTAACGCACAACCTTCAACGAAGGAATGCCCATTCACGCATGTCGACACACAGAAGACGCTCTAACTGAGAACCGAACGTTCAGCGTCTAATTGTGAGGCGACAACGCTACCGCAGCACCACCACCGCAGTGGTGAGCTCAGTCACAATAATTTCTAAAAATCATGAAACCCAGATAGTGTTCCAAAGCAACAAGCCTTTATTCGTCACAGACGGGTGATCCTTAGTAACAAAATCAGAAATACTTTAGCAATGTTAAATATATCAGCTTTTATATACTTAGAGGTAGGTGTGGAAAATATACTTATTGTTTAATTTTAAACCAGCCTTTTCATGGCAAACAGTACTTAGAACAGCAAGTACCCACCCTCATGCACTACTACTGATTAGATCAAACTAAATCCTACTGAAGAAAAACACTACCTATCTATTTGCAACCCACTTTCCAATATGTATTAAGAAAAACATAACATATACATAAGAAAGCATTTAACTAAAATTGCTTTCTAATAATTAATGCAATAAAGCCTTCATAAGGTCTTTGACAAGAACTAAGAAAAGCATAACATATACATAAGAAAGCATTTAACTAAAATTGCTTTCTAATAATTAATGCAATAAAGCCTTCATAAGGTCTGTGACAAGAACTGAAGTCAAGAAAAACCACAGCTATCTAACCATAAACATAATCAAACTAGAACACTATAAATATAAAAATATATCTGTCTAATAATATCTAGTAAATATCCATTCATGTGTATTAGTGTGCATAAAAAGTAAGTTATTAACAGTTCAGAAAAAAAAATGTCAGTGCTTTGCAAAGGAAAAAAAAACTGTACAGTAAACTGTCAATTAACCAGCACCCATGGGGATTGGTAGATGTCAGATAACTAGCGTCTGGTTGCTTCAGAGTTGCTATTAAAATAGGCCTAATACTGTATCTGTACTATTTGTTTGGTTTGACTTCAGGTTGGGGAGAGAGGGAATTTATTCCTATCTTCCTTTTTAAAACTCTAAAAACTTAAGGTATGTTTCTGCGGGGAGGGGGGACAGAAAGTGCAATACATGAAAATTGTACTGTATTTTATCTTTTTTTTTTTTTTTTCCCCTGGTTGCTTGAGAGTTCTGGTTGTTTGAGTTTCAGTTAACTGAGAGTTTACTGTACTTTTGTTTTATTTTTTAGTTATGTTACATTTGTTTTCTGAGAAAAAGTCGACTGGGCAGGGCTGCCAATTTTCAGCAGAGGCCCGGGAAGAAAAGCTCCATACAGTAATAATATGCAATAATTCTAACCGTAAAATACAGTAATAAATACATTAAAGTGATAGAATAGGCAGTAAGTAGAGGCAACATATAAACTAGTACACAATAATAAAGCAGAGAGTAAAGAGAACACTCGCATCTTTTGAACTGCAACAGTAGGCACATAGTGATGCACAGCAGGCTGTAAGGGTATGCAGCCCTAATAATGCTAATATGCATTCTGTCTGCTTTTAGGGTCTAGAAGTACTAAAAGAGAGAGTAAGATGTATATAAGAAGGTAGATAGTTTTTATCCAGGGTGAGTACAGAAGCAAGTCCATGATTTGGATAAATGTAACTTAAATTGTGTGTTTTCGAATGACTGGATTTCTAGAGGAAGTGTATTCCATGTTTTTGCGACAGTAGTAGCATAGAGGGAGTTCCCAGAGTTATATTTGCTTTTGGCAATGTCAGCTAGTGATTTGTTGGTGCTCATTAGTGGACGATTACTAGCATATTGGTGTAGTAGTCCCTGTAGGGCAGGTTTTTTTTAGGGTGATAGAGGACTTGATAGGCTATAGTAAGTTGGTTGAAAGTTGTTAGGTTTGGTAATTCTAGCCAAGTTAGTTTTTTTAAGGGATTGGCAATGATGTGATTGTTGTAGCAGGTAGTTAGTATATTTAGATTCCTTTTGTTTTGGTTAGTACTGGGGAGGCGTACAGTAGTGTGGAGTGAAGGTGGGTTCTTGCAATGGTGATTTTACTTTGAGGTTAGGTAACTTTTGCATCTATAGGGGGCACCTAGCTTTTTGTGAACTTTTGTGATGGTTTGAGCTTTTTGTGTCAAATTTCATATTATGATCTGTGATTACAACTAGAAGTTTAGTTTGTGCTACAGGTGTGATGGTATTGGAGGATGTTATTTTAAATGATGGTATTGGGTCAGTAACTTTTGAGGGATGGAATAACATTAGCTGGGGGGTTGAGTTAACTATTAGTTGTGAGTCTGAAAGTCATTTTTACATTTGTTCAGAAGGATTCTTGGGTGATTTGTAATTGTTGGAGTGATGGGGCATAGCATATTATGCTAGAATCATCTGTGTATTGGACCAAGCTGGCATGGAAGGTAGCCTTCTGCAGGTTGTTGAATATGGTGAAGAGAAAAAGGGTCCAAGGATAGATCCCTGTGGAACACCTAAGTTTACTGGGAGATGGGGGGGATAGGCCATTTTCCCATTTAACGGCTTGTTGATTTGAGAGAGAGTCTTTGAATCATGATGGTGTGGAGTTGTGAAGTTTGAGTTCGGAAAGTACGGTTAGTAGTTTGGAATGGAAAACCATGTCAAAGGCTTTGGAGAGGTCTAAGAATATGGAAGAAACAAAATTACCATTGTTTTGTTGTTGATTCGCAGTATTGGAGAAACTGATGAGGGCTGTAGTGGTACTATGATTTGGACAGAATCTGTGCTGTGTTTCAGCCAGGAGATTTAGTTAGTAAGTAGTTTAGTATCTGGGAATGAATGCATGTTTCAAGGATTTTGGAAAGGGGGGATAGTATGGCAATTGGACGGTAGTTAGTCAGTAGAATTGCAGTCTTTGTGTATTGGCATTATATGAGAGATTTTCCAAAGGGATGGTATATGTTCAGCTAATGACCTGTTTATTAGTGTAGCTACAGGGCAGGAGGTTAATTTGGCAGCAGTCTTGAGGAATCCACCTGGGAGTCTTTCCGCTGTAAGGTGTAGTGGGCTTTAGTTTTGTCAGATATTTATATATTGTATTGGTTGCGACTGGTTGTAGGGAGTAACTGTTTTGGTCAAAGGTTGGTGTTTGGGAGTTTGAGTTGTAGGAGAGGTGTTTTTAATCAGATTTTGAATGGAGGTAATATAGTATTCATTAAATTGTGTTGCGGTGTTAGTGGAGGTGTCAGTATTAGGGGGAGGGGTAGTTATTTTCCCCGGCTGTAGTATTTTATTTATGGCTGTCCAAAATTTCTGAGGATTAGTTTTGTGTTTGACCTGTACTTCAGAGTAGTGGTTTCGCTTGTCAACTCTGTTTTTTGGGCTTGTTTCTCAGCTCGAGGTAGTTTTGCTTATTTTGAATGGTTTTGTTTTGCCACCATGTTTCCCATGCCTTATCTCTTTGGTTTTAGGAGTTGCTGGGTATTTTTGGTAAACCAGGGGGGCAAAGTTGGATTTTCTTCTTGTTCTAGGAGTGGCAAGGAGGTAGAGTATATTTAGGAAAGTGGAGTTGAAGTAGTCCACTGCTTTGTCTAGAGGGAGGTTTAAGAAGTGCGACCAGTTACAATGATATATAGCAGTTATGAAGTCTTGGAGTTTAAATTTTGTTTGTATAGCGTATTTGTTGTATACAAGGGTTTTTTGTGGGTTTGATGTGGTGCCGTAGGGGGAGCGTAGGTTGGTGGTTGCTGAGACTGTCAGGTAGTGTCCCAGAGTTGTAGGATTGAGAAGTCCGATTGGTGAGAATCCAGTCTAGAATGGATTCTTTCATGGAGGATTTGTCAGTTCTGGTAGGGGTTTGGATTAGTTGAGTAAAACCATGTGGATTTATGTGAGTGGTGAGGAGGGGAGAGGTACATGTGGGCCAGTCTATTAAAACCACCTAATATGAGTGTTTCTTGGGGGAGGGTCTGGGATGACCAGTGGAGTATAGCTTCTAGTGTATCAGTATTGTTGCAAGGGGAAATGTATGTGCTAATAATGTTCAGTTGCTTATGAGTTTTGAGTTTTAGTTTGGTGAATAGGGTCTTAACGTTGTTGAATATAGGGAGAGTTATGCTTATGTCAATTGTAAGGTTGCTTTTGTATAATATGGCAATACTACCACTCTGTTTGCTTATCCTGTCTTTCCTGAGTAGAATATACCCTTGGGGAAGTAACTCATTGTCATTAATATGTAGCTTGAGCCAGGTTTCTGTAAGGAGAACTATATCAGGAGAGTATAGGGACAGGTTTGCATGCAGTTCCTCTGTTTTGTTGACTATACGTCTTATGTTGATATTAAGTATTAGTAGGTCTGTTTTATTCCTCTGGGAGTTTACTATAGATGTGGGTTTGCATGGAATGGGTATGGAGATTGATTGTTGGGACAGGATTTGGGTGGATGTCCCCGCTGATTAGCAGCTGAGATGCTGTATGAACAATGGCTTTCAAGTATTTAGTCATACATAGATGGAATTGTAGGAAGAGGCAATTTTTGGTTCTATACTGGGGAGGCTGAGTGTGGCTAACTGCATGTGTGGAGGTGTAATGGTTTTTGGTGAGGCGGATAAGTGTGTGTAGTCTTGTTTTGGGAGGAAGATGTCATGAAAATATTAAACGATAGTTGCTCAGAATGGGCGTCAAGCAAGCATAAACAGTATATAAGATGTGTCTATTCAGACCAAGCAATAAAGTATAAAACTTGGTGTTCAAGTAGTGAATAACTCGTCTTTTCAGACCAAATAAGTCTCCATTTGCTCAAACAATGAAAAAATAGAGTTTCTTCTATGATGATTAAGGATTTATTTAACAAACAGGTAAGCGCTTTCGCTAAAATAGCTTTATCAAACCATTAAAAGCAAAACAGATAAAGCACGCCTTGTATATGGTCAAGGCATCATTAAAAAATGGCATCATAATCATTTACATAATAAATTACAATGAAACAAGAATAAAAGGGCAATAATTCATATATGACAATTCATATATATAGCAATAAAAGTCAATAAAAATGAATATATATGAAATATGGTAAAGTGTATAAGAATATACGAGCTAGAAACACAATATTCATTTATAATAAAATCTCCTATTTCTAAGCGCTGGCTTTAAAGGTACTTTATCATTAAGTCCTGGGGGATATAAGCTTGCAATCTGATGATCCAATTAACTTCATTTCTTTCAGTATAATTCATAATATCCCCTCCTCTTAGAGTAGGAGTATTAACATAAATGACTAAAAACTTAAAAGTATGTGTAGCATCTGTATCTAAAACATGTTTAGAAAGTACATTGGTGGTAGATTGAACACAAATCTGATATGTATGTTCTCTCACCCTGTCCCTAAGCCTTCTATCAGTTTTACCCACATAAAAGGCGGGACAGGAGGTACAGAAAGCTAAATAGACAACGCGTTCTGTGTTACAAGTGGCACTGACATTAAAAGTAAAAAAATCTAGATGTACATGGATGTATAAACATATTCGAGGAACATATATATGAACAAAAATTGCATTTGTTGCAAGGAACAGTACCCAAATACTCTACATTTTCATAAGAATGACTCATGTTACTATAGCACAAAAGCCTATGTAAATTATTTTTATTTTTAAATAAAACTTGTGGATGTTCACCTACTATTTACTTAATATTAGGATCAACTGTAAGGACATTCCAATGTTTCCTCAGTATATTCCGAATTCTCTGGAAATCATCTGTATAAAATAAGGATATTTTCTGTGATAACATATTACTATGTATATTGTTATTATCCGCATTATACATTCAATGCCTTGTTCAGAAAAATAGGGGCAAGCTTTATTCATTCTTAACTTCTCAATACATTGAAAACTTGCATTAACTTCTACTCTATAATTCCTTGATATTAATCTATCTTGAAGGCTCATCAATTCTGACTCAAAGTTATAATGTATGGGATTCAACCTAGAGGCTCGAATTGCTTGGCCTTTGATGATATTAGTAAAAATATGCCTGGGATGCATACTCTCTCTGTGTAATAATGAGTTTTCTGTAAACACGTGTATTAAGTTTACCTTTACTAAGGCGTTCAATATAAACATCTAAAAAAGCAATATTATAATTTGAAGAATTTAAAGTAAATTTAAAAAAAACAGAGAATGAATTAACTTCAAAGAAAATATCCAATTCTTGCTTAGTACCAGTCCAAATAAAAAACAAATCATCCACAAAACGTCTGTAGAATGGAATATACTTCTTAAAATGGGATGTAGGTAATAATTTTTGTTTTTCCCACCAAGCCATGACAAGGTTGGCGTAGCTATTGGCACAAGATGTGCCCATAGCTACACCATCCTTCTGGAGATATAGACCCTCATCAAAAATAAAAATATTGTTTTCTAATATTGTCTCCAATAACAAACCTATTAAATCTATTTTGGCTGGTAAAAAATCTGTATATTGTGTTAAATATTGTTGGAAACAATCTATCCCTGATTGATTCGGGATATTCGTAAATAAAGACTTGACGTCCAATGTCACTAACAGATAATGCAGAATTATCTGGAAAATTCTTTGTTTCTTTATATAGGTCCAATAAAAACTGTTTAGAGTCTCTGAGAATCAAAGGGTTAGAATCTACCACTTGTCTTAATAACTTTTTCATATAAACTGATTTGTGTTCAGTTACCCAACCTCTGCCTGCTGCAATAGGTCTCATGGGTGGGTGCAGTGGGTCTTTGTGGACCTTTGGTAATCTTTGTATAGTTGGTATTAAAGGATTCTCCACCAACAAAAAATCAAACATCTCATTCGTAATTGTGCCACTACATTTCAAATCTTCCAGTTTGTTATAGACACTTAAAATATGTTCTTGAACAGTTTGCATATTAACAGGTGTATAGAACATATTATCACTTAACATTTCTTTCATAAGATTAATGTAATCTATCCTGTCCAGGCCTCCTTTATCTGCTGGTCTAATTGAGATATTATTCTCATTTTTAAAATTATAGAGGGCTTTTTTCTGTTTGAGTGTTAAATTAACTTTCTTACGGTGTGGAGATGGGTGTGACTAATACAATAAACATCCTATTCTACCATTTTACAGAAGGCATCAACAAGTGGATGTAAATTTGGTACAAAAACACTAGGTTTACAAAATTGTACAGTATGTATATTAACAGAGTCACCATCAAACATTAACTTAAGTTGTAAATTACTAGCAAATAACTTGACATCTAAAATCGTGTCTGCCCTATTACTATCGGAAGATGGAATAAAAGACAGTCCTTTATTTAAGACTTCTAATTCATATTGGTCCAAGGGTCTATGTGAAAGATTACATACTAAATTACTACTTTCTCCCACATTTTCTTTAAAGTGGGTTATTTCAAATCTCCCCCTAGTGCTTTCCTTTTCTGCCTTCCCCTGCTCATAGAGCGACTTCTTCCTCTCTTGTTGAAGGTTGAAATTGGGAAAGGGGTAGCAGATTCAACTGAACTAGAAATAGTAGGTTGTGAGGGTGTTTTTCTACGAACAACTGGTTCACTATTAAACTGTGTGTGTATGGTAGGTAAAACAGGAGTATTTCTGATCTCTGACTATACAACTAAACTGGTATTACCATTATCAAAATTCTCTGAATTAATACTTTCAGATTTATCTTTATTAAATTCTAAACTCAGATTGTCTTCTATTGGGGCTTTTGTACTGGTGTTAAAATCAAAACTAGAACTAGTAAGCCTGCTAGTGGTAGCAGCATCAGGAACTAAAGCAACATCATTGACCGGTAGATTTATCTTATTGTGAGCATTAGCAACATCAGTAACATTTGTAGTTGAGACACTTGATACATTGCTATTATTACATTATGTCCATTATTAACACCATGTTTAGGCCAAGTAAAAACTTGGCCATGTGAAAAATCGTATAAGTCTCTTTGCAGTTTACTTTTCTTCTGCTCAAGTAAGCGTTTTTCATAAAGGGAAATGCTATCAAGCAAGCGGTCAAACAATGGTTCAATAGCAATGTCTTTAAATTTGCTATAAAGCTCAGTGTGTTGATTCCGATTGTTTTGGGAGGGTTGTGTCGATGGGTGATCGGGTTAAGTTGAAGGTAGTATTAGTATGGTATGAGGTGATGGTGGCAGTAATACCAAGTGCTATGATTGTCAAGACGTGTAGTGTTGTTGTAGTTTGCATTATTCAATTGCAGTCCTATTGTAGGTAGTTTTGATTGTAGATTTGGTGGAGTTTGTTGTATTGGTTTGTAAGTAGTCCTATTTGGTTTTAGGAGGAATGTGGGTGGTGGAATAGGTAGTTATTAAGATAAATGTATACACTGGGGTTTTAGGGGGGTATGTTGGTTATACTTAGTGGTGGAAGTATCCTAGCAATTGGAGTTTAGGGAGATGTGAATTGCTTGGATGCAAGTAGAAAGGAGTGTGGTTTACTTGGGTACAAATGTAATGAAGGAGGGGGTGGGTGGGAATGGGGGTAGGGGAGAAGAATGAGCCAGAGCGGAGAAGGATGGACCAGGCAGCATCCAGCGCTCAACCAAAAAACAATCAGTGAGTTATGGTAATATTTAACTTTAATTAGAGAATTTTATTCTTTCAGTTTTCTATTTTGGGGTTTTAAAGTTATTATAGTATCAGAAAAAGTAATAGATGTGTGGAGGTTTGGTGACCAGCAGATAGAGATTTTAAGGTGCTTATACTGCTTCAAGTGCTTGAGAATGATAATCTAGCAGTGCATATGACAAGAAAGGGCTGGAGCTGGAAATTAATGCTATGGAGGGTGACTGTCTTATTCCATGCTGCCGACCTGCACAGAGGAATTAGCAGTTCAATAGATGTTCATTGTGTTTCACTGTTGTAGTCCTAACCAATGGGTTATCCGGCTCCCGATAGCCCTCGATTGGCCAGAATACCAAAGGTAAGTAAAAATGATGTTGGCTGTCTGTTGTAAAGAGCGTCATGGCATCCGATACAAAAGAAGGCAGCCAACGTCACTTCCTCAGTCTTCCTTGCCGCCGAGCCTGAAGCAGAAACATTTCTTACATGAGTGTCGGTCGGCAGTTTACCTTTTGTGCTTCTGACTACGAAGTTGAAGTCAACTGCAGCTAAGTACCCCATTGGGGATCCTCTTTTCTTGCCTTAACGAATGTCAGAAAAGGTTAATAATTGTCTTCCCTGTGGAAAGCAGATTCCCCATAGAGATTTTCATTCCTGTTGTATTATTTGTTTAGGCCTTGACCACGACGTTCCTAATTGTGATCTTTGTGCTTCCTTTAATCCGCGTATTCGTTGTCTGGCTAAGCTTTTAGCTAAGCATTTTGGAGTTTGGCCCAAGTTTGTCGGTATGGTGTCCGCTGGTCTTCAGGCTTTGGATATCCCCAAGAAGCGTAAGGATAAGGACTGTGATAGGCTTCCAAAGGTCAAGTCCTCGGATGATGTTAAGTTGGTTGTCAGTCATGCGGTAGCCAGTGAGGCTCCTTTGCAGCCCGCAGATTTTCAACCGCAGGCCTCTGTTGAGACCATTTCTGAGGTTCCCAGGCCTTCGGCGTCCATTTTGCCTTTTGACCTTCGGCCTGTTGCCTTTTCGGCTGGATCTGGAGCCGCAAAGCTGACTCTGGTGTCAGAGACCTCATTTCCTTCATTCAGACAGCAAGCTCATACCGATGACTTCGGCTGCAACTTCGGCGGTTGCTAGGCCTCCTGAGTCCTTTAGACTTGCAGGTAAATCTTCCAGTCATAAGCCTGTGAAGAAGCAGGCTCCAGTTTCCTCTCGTTCCCCTCATTCTTAAATGGTTAAAATGGCTGATGACCTTTTGACTCTTATTAGAGAGTCACAGCCTCCTCCTTCAGAAAGATGTAGGGATGTCTCTCCTGAGGCTTTGTCCTTTTCAGGTTCGGATACTTCTAGTATTTCTGTGGATGAAGAAATTTCTCAAGCTTTCTCTCCTTCTGAGGATTCAGACGCAGAGGAGTCCATCCCTTCTGCTTCTCCTCCAGAAGATTTATCTTTTGGTAATACTTTAAATACTCTCGGGGAACAGTTTAAATGGGAAAGTCAGGATTACCCCCTTTCTAAGAAGACGATTAGGGTGTTTTTGGATTTGCCTCAGCATAAGTCTTTGGCTATTCCTCCTGTGTTGTAAGTGGTTGATGATGATTTTCTGGAAAATTCCTCTACTTCGAATTCTATTCCTCCTGCTCCCAGAAAATCTGACCGGTACTATAGATCCCCTGATTCACATTTGTTTCTTTTCAGGAATCCGTTGGCTGATTCAGAGGTTATTTCTCAAGGCCCTAAAGGAGTTTAAAGCCACTGTTACTAAAAATCCTGTTCCTTCTGACAGGGAATCCAGGAACCTAGATAGGTGGGGTAAAAAGGTTTATACCTCTGCCACTCTTGCTATTAGGTCTACTAATTTGTCTTTTTCATATGCTGAAGTACCAGCAGCACACCTTGGAAGTTATTAAATATAGGATAGCAGGTGTGCCTTGGTTGGCGGAGAGTAAGGATATGCAGGATTTGCTGAATTCTGCCAGTCTAGTCAATACGCATTCTTTACATTGTGGCTTTGACATTCTAGAAGCCTCCTGTAGGGCTACAGCTACTGACTCTGTTATTAGAAGGCACGCTTGGCTCAGGGAGCAGCCCCTACCAGAGCCTGTTAAGGCTAAGCTTTTAGATGTTTCTTTGATTAAGGACAGTTTTTTTTGGCAGCAAAGCAGAGGAAGTGCTCAAGAAGATGGAAGACAAGGCCAAGTCTATGCAGACCGTTAGACTTTCTGCAAGTTCAGCCTCCTCGCTTTAGCAGAAATTACCCTTCTAAGAGTTGGACATTCCCTAATACTAGCAGACAGAGCCGTTCTAGGACTAGAGGTTTCAAATCTTCTAGGGGGCAGGGGGCTACCTCTCAAAGGTCTAAGCATTGGCAGGCTTCCTCTTCCAAGGCGGGAAGTTCTAAACCTGCATCTCAATCTAAATATTCTCAATGACTCTGTCCAACTTCTGCCTGTTCTTGCCTGCCCAGAGAGTCCTTTGGGGGAATGTTGGCCCTGTTTGCAAATGTTTGGGTCATCATAACGGACGACATATAGGTATTCAGAACTGTATCCCTAGGGCACAAGTTTTCTTTCCACACCTTTCTAGTACCCAAAGGATTCCCGGGTGCTCCTCCAAACCAAAGGGCAGAAGTAGAAAAGCAAATTTTGTTTCTGTTGTACTGGGAGCAATAGAATCAGTTCCAGGTAGGCCAGGGATTCTATTCCAGACTTTTCCTAGTTCCAAAAAACGAAGGCACCTGGCATCCTATCCTGAATCTATCCATCCTTAACACTTTCTTGATAATTCCAAAGTTCAAAATGTTCAGTCTGCATCAGTTACTGCCAATGTTAGAAAAGGATTCCTGGCTGGTAACACTGGATCTCAAAGAAGCTTATCTGCACATCCCTATCAGGGAAAGTTGCAGGCAATACCTTCGTTTCAGGGTGGGCAAGCAACATTATCAATTCTCTGCACTGCCCTTAGGCTTATCTACTGCTCCCAGAGTTTTCACAAAGTGCCTGGCTCCAGTAATTGCTTTTTGCAGGCGAAAGAAAATTCAGATTTATCCATACTTGGACGACTGTCTAATTCAAGCAAATTCTCAGGAACAGCTGCTAAAGGATCTAGAATTTGTAAAGACTCTCCTCTCTTCCCTGGGTTACACACTCAACGTGGAAAAATTGAAAATGGTGCCATCCAAAGAGATTACATTCCTGGGAGTGAGTCTGAACACAGCCGCTCGGATGATACATCTCACCCAGGAGAAGCAGATAACTCTTTCAATTTACTTCAAGGATTTGGCAAGCCTGTCCCAGCTCCCTGCAAGGAAATACCTGCAAGCTCTGGGATTCATGGCCTCTTGCATTCTCATGATTCCATATGCAAAACTACATATGAGGAAATTGCAATGGTGCCTCAAGAACACTTGGTATCAACACACACAGGATCTGGATGTGATAATTCCTCTGCTTCCATGTCTGCGGACAGAGTTTCTTTGGTGGGCAACAGCCTGTCTACAGAACAAAGGCATGCCTTTTCGCCCACCCCTGGCCACTCAGTTCTTACCACAGATGCATTGGACTACGCCTGGGGAGCTCACCTGGATGGCAGATGCATACAGGGAAGTTGGAATGCCCAGCAGATGCACCTGCACATAAATTTAAAGGAGTTGATGGAAGTCCAGCAAGCTTTACTAGCTTTCAAACATCTTCTTTCTCCAGGGACCCTTCTTGTCAGGACAGACAACACCACAGTTGTGTGGTACATCAACAAACAGGGAGGGACTCATTCTTACCTCCTGTGCAGACAGAGCATGAGTCTTTGGGTCCATAGCAGCATCCCTGGGCCTGCATCTCCTAGCTCAGTTTCTTCCAGGAAGGCTCAATGTTTTTGCAGACCAGTTGTGTAGACAGACCCTGGATTCTCACAAGTGGCAGCTGAACAGAGCAGTTTTTTACAGCATCATTCAACTGTGGGGCACTCCTCAAGTGGATCTCTTCTCCTCTCCAGACAACCATCTTCAACCCCTTTTTTGCACCAGGCAGTATCACAGCAGAGCCTGGAGAGTGGATGCTCTGTCCTTCCCTTGGACGATGTTGTCAGTTTATGCCTTCCTTCCCAGAGATCAGGGATGAACGACCATGGAATATTCTCATAGCTCCAGACTGGCCCAGGCAGCATTGATATCCACTGCTTCACAGTCTCTCCCAGTTTCCTCCTTGGCATCTTCCTCTGAGGCCAGATCTTTTGGTTCAGGAAGGGGGAAACGTTCTACTTCCTCATCTTCAGTCTCTCTATTTGGCAGCTTGGCTCATTGTATGAATCCATCCTATTCTTCTTCCCTGTCCCAGCAGGTGGTTGACGTGCTGAAGGAGGCCAAGGAGGCCTAGCACTAGGAAGTCTTATGCTGGCAAATGTGGAAAGATTCTCTCTTTGGATGCAGGCTAGAGAAGAATCATCTTCTCAGCCTACCCTTCCTCTGATCCTGGAATTACCTGGCTGATTTGCTTCAGGGTGGTCTTTCTTTTTCCTCTATCAAGAGCCATGCTTCAGCCATTTCTGCTCATTGTTCTTTTGAACAACCCATTTTCTGTCATCCTCTGAAAATGTTTCTCAAAGGTGCTTGCAATTTAAAACCTCCCAGTAGGGTTCCTACTCCAGCCTGAGATCTTAATTTTGTTCTAGAGAAACTCACTTGTCCTCCTTTTGAGCCAGCTGCCACTGCAGATTTAAAGTTTCTCTTATGGAAGACCGCCTTCCTCTTGGCTATAACATCAGCAAGGAGGGTTTTGGAGCTGCAGGCTTTGATGGCTGTGGAGCCTTTTCTTATTTTCCATGCAGATAGGGTCTCTTTGAGAGCCAACCCCTCCTTTATGCCTAAGGTGGTTTCTAACCTGACTCTTAATCAGTCCATACACCTTCCTACCTTTTTTCCTAATCCTCGAAATAGAGGTGAGAGGATCCTACATTTTCTTGATGTGCATAGACAGCTCAGGTTTTACCTGGACAGGACTGAAGACCTTCGGAAATCAGCTCAGCTATTGGTCAGCATTGCCCCTAGAGCCCAAGGCAAGGCTATTTCTAAACAAACCGTTTCTAAATGGATGCTCATTGTGTTCTTTCTGTATTACTTTCATGGCAAGGTTCCTCCTGAAAGTTAGGACCCACTCAACTAGAGCAGCTTCCACTTCTGCAGCCTTTTTAAGGGGTGTCCCTACTAAAGACATTTTGGAAGCTGCCACATGGTCTTCTGTTTATGCTTTCACAAAGCATTATAATTTGCCTTTGTTTTCAAAAGCCAGGGCAGGGTTTGCCACTGCTGTTCTGCAGGGCATTATCGCCAGTCCTTGATTCTGTTGGTTCCTCCTCCCTTTTCTCTGGGCTTTGGTAATCAACCCATTGGTTAGGACTGCAACAGTGAAACACGATGAACATAGTACAGTTATGTACACTTACCATAAATGTAGATGTTCGAGTGTATTCACTGTTGCAGTCCTGCTTTCCCACCCTCCTTCCCCCTTTTCTCTTTTCCTAAGGTACAGGCTAAATTTAGTTTAAGCCTTGTTTTCTGGGGGCTTCTGACTGTTATGGCAAGAAAGACTGAGGAAATGACGTCGGCTGCCTCCGTTTGTATCGGACGCTATAACATCCTTTACAACCGATGACAGCCGATGTCATTTTTACTTACCTTTGGTATTCTGGCTGATCAAGGGCTACTGGGAGCCGGAAAACCGATTGGTTAGGAGTACAGCAGTGAATAAACTCTAACATCTACATTTATGGTAAATGTACACAGCTGTACTTTTGATATACATTAACAAACACTTACACTTCATATCTATTAGAGAATGCAGTTTTACCCAAATTGATACTCTAGCTATTTTCTACGTTTACAAGAGTAATATTTAAAAAATATGTACCGGTTTGGAGGCCTTTGTCCAGATTTCTTGAGCTAAGCGGTTGAGGTTAAGACTTTTTTTTCTCCTTCAGGAGGCATGGTGCCTCAGTTTAAAAAAAAAAAAAAAAAAAAGCTGCGTCTCTAAGCTCTGTAGACAGGGATTATTGACTGACTTCCCGACACTGCCTGGATAGAGTTTACATGTTTTTTATGGCTGTATGTTTAAACCTGCATAGAGGTCTAATCTGTCTCACCCCATCATTTCAGCTCTTTGAGTCTGTTTTTTCTTTTCTGTCACAGGATACATGTTTGCTTTGGAGGCTTACATCTGATCTTCCATTATGATCCCCTATACAAATTTGTTCCGGTTCCCTTTCATTAAGGTGGGCCTAGGACACAAGGTTATTGGATTGGTTAGTCTACAGTCTTCCTGGATCTGTCCTGCCCTCACAGGAGCCTCCACCATGGAGTCCATTTTTCTCTCTAGGGCTAGGGTTCAGGATAAATCCCGTCCTCCTTCTGTAGAACTCTTTGGCTTGACAGAGAGCTTTCTCACCCTAGGTGGTCGCCAACTTTATAAAAGTTTTTTATTTTAGTGGCTAGGATTTCCTCCTTACTACAGTAATCATTCTTTCCAGAATTCTTTTCCCAAGGGTTTTTTCCTCTGAGTACATTGCCTAGGAGAGCACATTCTGATTCTTCTATTTGGTCTTCACAGAGGAAAGGAGGATTGTTCTAATTTTTTCCCCAATAGGAATCTTTGGGGTGCAGTAATCTCCTTGTTCGGACCATCTGTCAAAAGCACAGTTGCCCGTAGTGAACGGTAAGGAAAGTATGGTTCTGGAATCCCCAGGGTTCTTTTCAAGATCATTGCGGGGACACTTCCTTCAGAGTCAGAGGAGGAAGTTTGTGTAGTAGATGCCGCCCCACAGTTGGGGGAGGGGAGTCCGCAGAGCCAGAGGTTCAGAGAATCTCCTATGGTAGACCCTATCAGCACCCCTGACGTGCTGCCCGACTGTCCATCCCTGGAGGCAGTTGGGGGCGAGGGTTGTAGTGCTTTATTGTACCTGGACACCTGGATCAATCTGACAAACAGTGCCTGGGTGCCAAGTAGAATATCTAGAGTTATTACATCCCCTTTCCCTTCCACCTCCATTAGTAAGGAAGCAACTTCCCGATATTCAACCCAGTCAGAGGATAGTAATAAAAAAGACCAATCCAGGAGGTTCCGGCCGAACTAAGAGGATTCAGAATTTACTCCCATTTCCTTTTAATGCCAAAGAAAATGGCAGACTTTAAGACCAATTCTGGATCTAAGCAATCTGAATCAGTATATAAAAAAGTCAAAGTTCTGGATGGTTATGATTCAGTCCACCCTGCCACTTCTGCGTAAGGATGATTGGATGTTGTTCTACATCTTCAGGATGCATGCTATCTCATCAAAATAGCCACTCCAGAGGACATCTGCACTTTCGGCTGCGAGTCAGCCACTACCAGTTCAGAGCTCTGCCCTGTGGACTCACCACAGTCCTCAGGGTGTTTACCAGTGCATGGCAGTAGTGGCAATTGAACTGAGACTCAAAGGATTCCAAGTGTTTCTATATCTGGGTAACTGCCTTCTCACTGCCCCAACCAGGCGTCAACTACTACAAGACGGGGATTACTTATTTCAGATCTCCATCTCCTTGGGTATTACCATAACCTGGCCAAATTGAACTCTTTCCTGTACAAAATTTATAGGAATTCAACTGTTACTACGAATCAAGTGGGGTCATTTCGTTTTCATTGCATCCCACCTTTAAGAATTGAGGTGCAGGACTTAGTCTCTCTCATCCCCCAGCAAAACTAGTCTTCAGCCTCTTGGTTCAATATCCGCTGCCATTCTTCTAGTTGCTCTAGCAAAGTTCTTCATGTGAATCCTCCAGTGGACCATGGGAGTACAGTGGTCTATTCTTACCAGCCTCTATCCGATGCCATGAACCAACTCCAATTTGCAAGCGTCATCTTACCTGGTGGACCTAATCGGGTGACCTGTTTTTAGGCAGGCCATTCTTTCCTCCTGCAATAGCCACAGTGAGCACTGATGCTTCCCGACTGGGGTGGGGGAGAATTTCAAAGGAAAAATGGTCCAAGGCATATAGATTTCCTTGGAGACAAGGTTGGCATATCAGTGTCCAAGAGACTAGAGCAGTCCTTCTAACGTTGCAAGCCCTTTTGAGATGTTCTTCCCTTAAGGATGATTGCAGTACACACACATGACATGTCAGTAGTCTGGTACATCATCTAACAAAGAGAACCCTATTCTTATGCTGTGTGCAGAAAGACCATGAGGATCTGAAAATGGGCTTTTTTCTTCAGACCGCTTTCTAATTGCAACGCATATACCGGAGAAGTCCAGCGCTATGGCAGACAGACTCAGCAGGTCCATTCTGATTCATCACTAGTGTTCCCTCAATTAAACAGTTGTGAACCTGAATTTTAACCTTTGGAGCTAAACTTGCTGTGACCTCTTTGCTTCTCCCCAAGCCGCAAGTATTTCACTCTAATTCTCCCCCCTCTGGGAGAGCTAGTTCACCATGGGGCCTCCAGTCACCTGTATTCCCCTCCCCTCTACAGTTGATCCTGAAGTTTCTAGCCACCAGGCTGAAGAGCTCCGTCATCCTCATTGCTCCCTTCTGGCCTCGTCAGGTATGATTTTCCTTTCTCTGGTCTCATCAGAAATATATACTTACTGGATTCCGGAGCCCAATCAGGATCCTCTGTCACCCATCAGAGATTCAGCACCCAAATCCCCAAACCCTCAAGCTATTTGCATGTTTTCTCTAATTACAGTAAGAGTAATACGATCCAAGTGTGCTTCTCCTGTTCGCAACATTATCTTGACTTCACAATCATCTCCATTAAGAAAGTCCTTAGAAGCAAATGGAAAAGTTTTTCTATATAGGCTTACAAAACAAACATTTATTTCTTAGCTCCTACTTAGACCATACTTCCTTTCCTTGTTATTCCCTTTAAGAAAGTGGCTAGTTTTTTTTTCTAATATTAAACTTTAATTTGAAGGTATATCCACCTTTTACACTGGAAGCTAATCTCTCTTTGTAAAATTCCAGACTAGGTAAAACCTTTATGAAAAGAATCTTTCAGTACAGACCTCTTATAAAAGGTCCCTCTCCTCCTTGAGACCACCCAGTGATTATTCAGGGGCTGAATCAAAAACCGTTTGAACTGGCAAACAATGGTGATATGAAGTTTCTTTCTTGGAAAACAATTCTTTCTTTATGCCTAAAGTAGCCATAAACACCATATTTAAGCAGGTCATGCAACTGCCATTTTCCCTTCCAAACGTTACTAACAACAGGGAATATATTTTACACCTTGATGTTTATAGACCATTGTTTCTGTCTTCACAGAATTAAATGGTACAAAAAGACCAGCAGTTTGTGTCCTTCCCTTTTTAACCTCTTTGATTACTGACCGTAGTTTTGCTGATTTATTCCCAAAATAGTTTGGAATTGATTTGTCATTCTACAGCCATTCTACCAGGTTTATACTTGCCACATCTACCTTTCTTTCAAAGCTTTTATCAAGGTTTTTGACATTTGGTCAAAGACTCGTGCCTTTGTGACACATTACAAGGTGGGCATTGTCTCAAGAAACATGACTTCTTTTCGTTTGACAGTGCTACAGCATATCCTTCTTGAGGTCCTCCCAATAGTTAAGTTGCTGGGGATTCTGACCCATCAGTGAGGAAGAATGAAAAGGACATCATATATAGAAATTAAGTACTCACTATAATGTTAGATCTGTGTTGTCCAGTTTTTCTTCCTCACTTTCCTTCCTAACCATCCCCCGGCCGTGTCATTCTTAGAATATTGGATGCTACAGGAATTTTCATCTCCCTGGTTTGAACCTTAGTATTTTCTGCCCTGTCTCTGAAAATCGGTAGGTAGTAGACCACAAACTCAATCTGAGGAGTTAGGGTTGTACTAGTGCCTTATGGGAAGAGGAAGGAGCTTGTGATTAGGATCCAAAGTCTTGGAAAAATTGCAAAGTCTAATCCGAGGATTGGATCCGAGACCCATCAGTGAAGAAGAATGAAAATGGACAACACAGATCTAATGTTATGGTGAGTATATAACAACTTTGTTTTACTTCTTGAAAAAAAGCTGTGAAATCAAAAAGTTAATTGTTTTTGAAGTGTGTAGTTCTACATGCAATGTTTTTTTGAACCCAGTAATTTATTTCCTCTATTGCAGTGTGGAGGGAAAAGTAGAAAATGGCTGCCAGGCTTGTCTAGTCTGCTTCTTATACACATTTGCCTTTTCTCATTCAGTTTTGTACAGATCATTCTGCATGTGGAAAATGTTTTTACATTTGTCGTATTACATTTTTACTTTTTTTTCAGGTGAGAAGAATGTGTTTATTTGGGTGATGGTACAGCTTTGTATTTTTTGTAATGATTTTGTATAGCCCCAAATTATGATTTGTTTTTATTTTCCATTGCTATATTGTTACTTTACTTTTACTTTATGTAGTATTTCAAATAAGTCAGATATTGCCTTTTTACCCCACCTAGCCCCCTATCTGAATTAGTATGTGTCATGTGCGGCCTTTGAGCTTCTGTATTCTTATTCTTGTGGGGAGGGAGGTTGTCCCTGGTGCGTTTCCGGATGCCCATTAGTTGATCAGTGTTGTTTCTATGCTCATAACTTTTTCTGGTACTTCCCCCTACCTTGGAACTGCCCGGGTTACTGGCAGGTTGGGGAAGGGAATTGCGAACTAGGACCAGAGTTAGAAACCAGCAGTGTCACCTGTGCTGTCCTTTATGCCAGCATTTTTTATCCTTGGGCCCTACACCCCCCATCATGGTGGTGGTGGTACTCTGTGAGACTTGATGGCCAGTGAGCAGTGTTCTGACATATCTGCCCTGGCCATAGGGTAATCCCATGTTCTTGGCCATTCTGCAAACCCAGTCCATTCATCTTTCCATACCCTGACCTCAACCAGGACTTAATGAGCAATCTTTTACTCACCACAGCCCCCCCACCCCACCCCCAAGATAGGCATGCCCCTCTTTCCTCCCACTACCTTACTCAGTCTCCCAGGTCACTAATCGATCCCTGGTTACCTTGGCTGTAATCAGGACTTTATCCCTTTATGCCCCCAGATTGGTAATAGTCTATATATATATTCTGAATTGCATGGTTGTTTCTCTTCCTAAATTGAATTTTAGTTGCCATTCTGTTGTCCATCTTCCTTTTCTTAAATCTTACTTTGTCATCATTGTCTACTTTATTTCAGCTCTGTATTATCTGCAACTAACCATAAAATGTTCATCATATAGATCACTGCTGCAGTAGTCTTAACTGTATGGGTTATATCCTGCCAAGGATATAGCATTCGGCCAGCTTCCAAAGCTTCTGGGCACCTTGCATGCACCCAACGTGTCAGGCAGCTGAAGCTGAGCTAAAGGTACAAAGCCCTTCAAAGCTTCACTACTGTCGAAGAGTAGACTCCTCTGAGGCCTTCAAGGATCGACATCTGGGCTGTGGTTTCTTCTGCTGGGCAGATAAATTTCCTTTGTGGAAAAATCTTCTGTTTTCTAAATTTTGTTGTTTTCCTCTGTGGGAAAGTTATTCTAAAGCCTGAAGCATTTTAATGGTCTGTCTGAAGACTGTAGCATAAACAAGTGTGCACATTTTCCTTTCAGTTCAAAAGTGATGTAAAGTAAATGAAAACATTTTTCTTTTGAAAAATAGTGCTTTATTTTTGCGGGGCTGGCATAGTGTTTTAAAGTGCTTTTTATTGTATTTTTCTGTCAAAATAACAAGATGATGTTCTTCGTGTTTCACTGTTGCAGTCATCACACTTGGGTTATCTGCCTGCAGGTAGCCCTCAGTCGGCCTGAATACCAGAGATTTAGTATTTCTGAGTCGGTTGCTGTCGCTTCAGTACTGACTTCAGGTCGTCAGGGTTATAAAAACAGGCAGCCGACACCATTACATCAGTCTTTCTTGCCGAGGAGCCCAAAGCAGAAGCAAGTTCGCATGAGTGCCGGTCGGCCGCTACCTGAATTTTTGTTTCCGAATTGAAACATCCTGAAGTCTTCTAAAGTTAAGTACCCCATTGGAGATCCTTTTTTCTTGCTCTAACCGATGTCAGAAAAAGTTAATTGTCTCGCCTGTGGAAAGCAAATACCACACCAAGATTTCCATTCTTATTGTGTCACCTGTTTAGGCCCAGACCACGACGGACCTCGCTGTCTGTTTTGTGCCTTGTTCAATGCCCAAACTATTCGTTGTCGGGTCCTTATTGTCACTAAATACTTTCGCTCTCAATCTCCATATTCCGAAATGGCTTCAGTAAGCCACCCGTCTACTGATATTTCAAAAAATGTAAGGATAAAGACAAAGACCGCACAGGTCCAAAACTACTGACGACGTTTCTGTTAAGCTAGTCGACAGTTCGCCGGTACTCAGTGAGGCTCTTTCACAGCCCCTGATGCCTCCCTCTATGGATTTGCAGGCCGCTACCGAGACTCGTTCAGAGTCCAGTATGCGGCGAGACTCTTTGACTACGGAACCTGCGGATGTCTCTACCTTGGATGGGTCCGAAGCCGCTGTGCAGGCACTGGCTTCTAAGGAAATTCTTTGTATTACCGATATTCGACACAAACCGATGACTTCTTTAGCATCTTCAGTTCTATCTAAAACTACCGAGTTTCTAATGCCAAGAGTACAAGCTACGCCTAAAAAACCGACAGCCCAAACTCCAGCACTTGCTTCCCTGCCACAAAATCAAATGCTTAAAGTGGCAGAAGACCTGATTATGCTGATTAGGGGAAGCCAGCCTTCCCCTGCTAAGAGAAAAAGAGACCTGTCCCCAGGAGCTTTAACAGACCGAAGTCTCTGATTATGAAGACATCCCTTTATCTGCTTATGAGGATTCAGATGCAGAGGAATCCATTCCCTCTGCTTCCCCTTCAGAGGATTTTTCTTTTGGTGAAACCTTAGATACTTTGAGAGCATTTCCACTGGGAATGCCAAGATTATCAGTCCAAAAAGAAACTCGGAGAATTTTTAGATTTGCCACAACATAGACGTTTAGCAATACCTCCAGTTCTGGATGTTGTGAATGATGTTTTTATGGAATCCGATCTAACTCCGGGTACTTTACCCCCTGCTCCAAGGAAAACAGACAGGTACTACAGAGTCCCTGACTCTCACAAATTTCTTTTCAGAAGTCCAACATCTGACCCTGAGGTCATTTCTCAAGGGCCAAAAGGGATTAAAGCAACCTCTGCTAAGAATCCCACACACTCATACAGGGATTCCCGAGCTTTGGACAGATGGGGTAAAAAAAGTATACAACTCTGCTACCCTTGCTATCAGGGCACTAAATTGTCAGTTCCACTTGCTGAAATTTCAGCAACATACCTTGGAACTCCTTAAACAAAAAAAATGTCTTCCTTTCCTGCTTGGACAGATTCTAAACAATTACAAGACAATGCATTCTGCAAGTCAAGTAACTAAACACACTTTGCACTGTGGTTTTGATGCCCTAGAAGCTTCTTGCAGGGCAGCAGTCACTGGATCTGTCATTGTAAGACGTGCATAGCTTAAGGAACAACCCCTGCCAGACCATGTCAAATCCAAATTGCTGGATGCCCCCTTGCACAAAGATAATTTATTTGGCACTAAGGCAGAATAGGTCTTAAAAATGTGGAAGGAAAAAGCTAAATATATGCAAACAGTTAAGGATTTCTTACAGGTCCAGCCCCCTAGGTTCAGCAGGCATTGTCCTTCCAAGCACTGGTCCTTTCCTGCTCCAAGTAAACCGGCCCAGCCTAGGCCCCATGGAAACAGACCCCCCCAGACAGCAGCCCCAGGGAATGCAGAGATCTAAGCAGTGGACTACCTCCACTTCAAAACCAGGGAGTTCTAATCCACCCCCTTATGGTAAGAACTCACAATGACTCACCTCCTCCACCCCCCCTGCCCACCTTCACTTACCCCTAAGAGGAAAACTCTCCTTTCACTCAAGCACCAGGGCCACCATTACCAAGGACCAATGGGTTCTGAACATTGTGTCTCAGGGATACAAATTTTCCTTCCACACCCTCCCAACTCCAAAAGGGTTCCCAGATCTACCACCAAATCAGTGGGCAGAGGCTCAAAAGCAAATCCTTTCCCTGCTCTCTATGAGGGCAGTACAGCACGTTCCTACAGAACAGATAGGCCAAGGCTTCTACTTCAGACTTTTTCTGGCGCCCCATCATCCATCAATCCATTCTAAACACCTTCCTGGTGATCCCAAAATTCAAAATGCTCACCCTCCAGCAGCTGCTACCCATGCTTTCCAAGGATGCTTGGCTGGCCACCCTAGATCTAAAAGAGGCCTACCTCCACATTCCTATCAGGGAAATCGTGCAGGAAATATCTCTGCTTCAGGGCAGGATCTCAGCACTTTCAGTTCTCTGCGCTTCCCTTTGGCTTATCGACTGCTCCGAGAGTTTTCACAAAGTGTCTGGCTCCAGCCATTGCCTTTTGCAGACAAAGAAATGTTCAAATTTACCCATACTTAGACGTCTGCCTTATTGAGGCAGACAGCCAGGAAAGCTGCTCAAGCAGCTGGCCTATGTAAAGACCATGCTAACCTCCCTGGGGTACACAATCAGCGAAAAGAAATCCAAACAGGTGCCTACCCAAAAGATAATCTTCCTGGGAGCAAGTCTGGATACAGCATCCCAGATGGCATACCTTACACCAGAGAAACAAGATGATGTTCATCGTGCATACAGCTGCAGTAATCACAGATGGGTTTTCTGCCGTCAGGCGGGTCCTCGGTCGGCCGAATTCCAAAGTCTAGGTCCGGCGTCGGTTGTTGTCGCTTTCTTTCCTGACGTCAGTGAGGCAGGAGTATATAAGACACAGCTGACGCCATTTTCTTCAGTCTTTTTTGCCGCGCGGTGCCCGAAGCAGAAGCAGTTCGCAAGTGCCGGTCGGCCAGCTCCTGAATTTACGAAAAATTGGAAACCGAAGTCTTCATTAAAGCGAAGTACCCCGTTGGGGAAACTTTTCTTGCCTCAGACCGATGTCAGAAAAAGTTAACAATTGTATTTCTTGTGGGAAGCAAATACCGCATAAGGATTTCCATTCCCTCTGCATACCTTGTTTAGACCCAGACCACGACGTCTCGGGCTGTCGCTTTTGCGCTACTTTCAATAAACGCACTATTAAGCGTCGGGCGGAGTTCGCCCAACACTTTTTTGGTACAGCCTTTGATTATAAAATGTCGTCGGAGACTCCGACTACCGTTTGTCCAAAAGCGTAAGGACAAGGACCGACACGCGAGGTCCGCGGTCCCCACCGACACCACGCCAAAACCGGCTACACGTGGTCCGGTTCTCAGCGAGAAGCCTATGCAGTCCCTGACTACCGACGACACTTCTTTGGCGGTGTCTTCTGTAACCGAGACCGCAGGTACCTCGGCCCAGACCCAGACTACAACCACCGAAGCCACTGTGAGCATTGAGCCTCCTAATGTGGACAGGTCCACTTCCACCCATGGTGTTTTTAGACCCTCATCTTCCTTTTCCATTAAGGCCTTTACCAAGTCCAAATCAGCCAGGCATCCCAAGAGGCCTGTTGCACAGGGTCCATCTCCAGGCCCCATGCCTAAAAAGCAGATGCTTAAAATGGCTGAGGATTTAATTACTCTTATCAGGGGTTCCCAACCCCTTCCAGACAAGAGACCCAGAGTGGAGGAAGATTCTCCCTCTTCTGATCAGGGCTCCATTTTTTCAGAACATTCTGATGTAGAGGAACACTCTTACTTCCCTTTTGAAGATTCTGATGCAGAGCAGTCCATTCCTTCTGTATCTCCTCCTGAGGATTTTTCTTTTGGGGAAACCTTGCACACCTTGAGGGAACACTTCCATTGGGAAGGCCAAGACTTTTCTGATTCCAAGAAAAGACTTAGGGAATTTCTTTGTTACCTCAACACAGACCTCTGGCGATACCTCCTGTCTTGGACATACTTGATGATGTTTATTCGGAGGCTTGCCTTAATCCGGATTCCCTGCCTCCTGCCCCAGTCAAGCCTGATAGGTACTACAGAGTTCCTAACTCTCACCAATTTCTTTACAAAAGCCATAATGCTGACCCTGAAACCATTTCTCAAGGCCCCAAGGGAATGAAGGCCTCTACTGCTAAGAATCCACTACCTTCTGAAAGAGAGTCAAGATCCTTAGAAAGGTGGGGGGAAAAGGTATATACCTCGGCCACCCTAGCCATGAGGGCCTTAAATTGTCAGTTTCATATGCTTAAATATCAGCAGTTTCTGCTATCACAATTAAGAAATAAAATGTCACAACCTGAACAACCAGACTTGAAGGAGTTGCAGGATATGATGCATAGTGCAGAACAAGTGGGTAAACACACCTTACAATGTGGCTATGATGCCCTAGAGGCCTCAAGTAGAGCTGCTGTTACAGGATCAGTCATTCGTAGACATGCCTGGCTTAGGGAACAAATCTTGCCTGATCATGTGAAAGCTAAACTATTAGATGCTCCTTTACAAAAGGATGTGTTATTCGGTACTAATGCTGAGGAGATACTACGGAAAATGGAAGAAAAAGCCAAATCTATGCAAACTGTAAAAGCTTTTCTACAGGTTCAATCACCACGTTTTAGCAGAAATTGGCCTTCTAAAAACTGGTCCTTTCCAGCCACAGACAAGCCCCAAAGAGGTAGGTACAGGCGCACAAGGGGCAGAGGACAATCACAAGGATCATGTAGAGGCAGGCAATGGCAAACTCCAGCACCAAGAGGTGGCGAAGACAGTGCACAACAATACAGGAAACAAACCCAATGACTTCCTGTTTTATATGCCAAGCAAGTCTCAGCTGGCAGCACCCTTGGGAGGAAAACTGGCATTATTTACAAGAAATTGGCATATTGTCACAACAGACAAGTGGATCCTGGACGTTATAAACAGAGGCTACAGATTTCATTTTCACACTCCTCCAAAAATGAGAGGCATGCCAAACCTGCCACACAATCAAAGGGCAGAGGCACAACTACAAATTTCAAAGCTCATAGACATGAAAGCTATTCAAGAGGTACCCATTCACGAGCAAGGTCAAGGTTTTTACTCCAGGCTATTTCTGGTACCAAGGAAAGGATCCAACTGGAGACCCATCTTGGACTTATCCATCCTAAACACATTCTTACTCGTACCAAAATTCAAGATGCTCACATTACAGCAGCTTCTTCCCATGCTGGGCAAGGAGTTTTGGCTGGTAACATTGGACCTCAAGGAGGCATACCTGCATGTCCCAATCAGACAAAGCTGCAGAAGATACCTCAGATTTCTTGCAGGTTCAATACACTATCAATTCTCTGCATTGCCCTTTGGCTTATCTACTGCGCCCAGAGTATTCACGAAATGCCTGGCATCAGTAATTGCCTACTGCAGACTTCAAGGGATACAAATTTACCCTTATTTGGACGACTGCCTGATCCAAGCGGACAGCAAGCACATACTTCTAGAACATCTGGCTTATGTAACATGGTTACTGCATTCTCTGGGATACACAATCAACAAAGAGAAATCCAGGCTAACACCATCTCAGAAAATAACTTTCCTGGGTGCCAACTTGGACACAAACACCCAGATGGCCTATCTTACGCCAGAAAAACAGGGGCAACTAACTCAATACTTCAAAATACTAGCAAATTGTACCAGGCTTACTGCAAGGAAAATCCTGCAGGCTCTGGGCTTCATGGCATCTTGCATTCTTTTAATCCCATGTGCACAATTGCATATGAGGAAACTTCAATGGTACCTAAAAAACGTTTGGTCTCAGCACAGCCACAGTTTGGAAACAATAATACCAATAATTCCATGTTTGCAAAAGGAATTTCTATGGTGGGCTCAAGCATGTCAAACAAACACAGGTCTCCCATTCTGCAAGCCTCAAGCAAATCAAGTTATCACAACAGACGCCTCAGATTACGCCTGGGGGGCGCACATGACAGACAGGTGCATTCAGGGCAAATGGTCCCAAAAGGAAAAGCACCTTCACATCAATCAAAAAGAAATGCTAGCAGTGATAAATGCAATTACAGCTTTCAAGGACTTCCTGCATCCAGGACAATTATTGATAAGAACAGACAACACCACAATAATGTGGTACATAAACAAACAAGGAGGAACACATTCATACCCCCTGTGCAGACTAGCCATGACACTTTGGAACTTGGCTCTGGAATGGCAAAACGAACTTCAAGCACAGTACTTGCCAGGTTTGGAAAACACGCTGGCAGACAATCTAAGCAGAAATATGACAGATCCACACAAATGGAAGTTGCATCCTCGAGTGTTTACAAAGATAATCCAAGCGTGGGGGAGGCCAGACATAGATCTCTTCGCCTCCCACAGGAATCATCAGTTGGAAAAGTTTTGTTCAAGGACCTTTCATCCAAAGGCCTGGAGAGGGCCTTTTCATTCAGTTGGACAGCATGGACAGTTTACGCTTTCCCACCTCTGCCTCTTCTGCCCAAGGTGCTCTTGAAAGCAAGAGCAGACAGACCGAAGATGATACTGATTGCTCCAGACTGGCCAAGACAACACTGGTACCCACTCCTGAGGAGCCTAACACATACTCCTCCCTGGTCCCTACCTCTAATGCCTCTGCTGACTCAGCACAGCTACAAAACTCTTCACAGTCAGTTGAAAACACTCAATCTCGCTGCATGGAAAATTCCTTAACACCACAACAGACTCTACTCCCCAAAGAGGTGCAGGATGTCATTTTGGAGGCCAGAAGGCCATCTACTAGAAAGGCTTACTCCGCAAAATGGAAACGGTTTTGCTCTTGGAATGAGAAAAAAGGCTAGGACCCTAGAAAACTGAATTTGCCTCAGGTATTACAGTATCTAGCTGAGCTGCTGAACAGTGGACTTTCATTTTCCTCCATAAAAATCCATGCCTCAGCCATTTCTGCAGAATTCAACACAGATCCACCCTTATTCTCTCACCCACTCTTAAGACAGTTCCTCAGAGGGGCTAAGAATATAAGACCACCAAGGAAACAACCAATTCCAGCCTGGGATCTTAATTACATTCTAGAATAATTAACATTGCCTCCCTTTGAACCAGCTGCCTCAACAGATTTGCAATATTTGTCCTGGAAAACAGCTTTCCTCCTGGCCATTACCTCAGCTCGTAGGGTTTCGGAACTACAAGCCCTCATGGCTGTGCAGCCCTTTCTCATCTTCCATCAGGACAGGGTTTCCCTTCGAACCAACCCGTCATTTATGCCTAAAGTGGTATTCAGGGTAGCATTAAATCAAGCCATACACTTACCTACCTTTTACCCCAATCCTCAAAACAAAGGGGAAAGGCTGCTACACTCCTTAGACATCCATAGACAGCTATGTTATTATTTGGACAGAACAAAGCCGTTCAGGAAATCAGAACAACTTTTTGTGTCCTATGCTGTAGGAGCTCAAGGGAAGCCAGTTACCAAACAGACAATTTCAAAATGGATAGGCCACTGCATACGGTTTTGTTACTCCTATCATGGAAAATCTGTCCCTACAGGCATCAGATCCCACTCCACCAGGGCCACAGCTACCACTACAGCCTTCCTCAGAGGAGTTCCTACCAAAGATATTTTGGAGGCAGCCACTTGGAGTTCTGTGCATACCTTCACAAAACACTACCACCTGCCTTTATATTCCAAAACTAGAGCAGGCTTTGCCACTGCTGTGTTGCAGGGCATTCTGGCTCATCCCAGTTCCACCTAGTGCCTACCACCCTGTGCGTAGCTTTGGGATTCTACCCATCTGTGATTACTGCAGCTGTATGCACGATGAACATAGTACAGTTTTGTACCTACCATAAATGTAGATGTTAGAGTGCTAATACAGCTGCAGTACAGTTTTCCCTCCCTCCTTCCCCTCTTGGTAAAGGCCTAGGGCCTAACCCCTCTTCATACAACCTGATTGGGTTATCCTTCTATGGTATATTTGCTTATAACTACTGTTTTTTGATTATATTGCATTTCATGTATATAATTATAATTTATGTATTGCCTTCCTTTTGGGGGCACCTGACATCTGGGGCAAGAAAGACTGAAGAAAATGGCGTCGGCTGTGTCTTATATACTCCTGCCTCACTGACGTCAGGAAAGAAAGCGGCAACAACCGACGCCGGACATAGACTTTGGAATTCGGCCGACCGAGGACCCGCCTGACGGCAGAAAACCCATCTGTGATTACTGCAGCTGTATTAACACTCGAACATCTACATTTATGGTAGGTACAAAACTGTACTTTCATCGTGTTACCCTGCTGCAGTCATCACACTTGAGTTATCCTGCCGTCAGGCAGTCCCGCAGTCGGCCTGAATTCCTAAGTCTTGGTCCGGCGTCGATTGCTGTTGCTTCTTCCCTGACGTCAGAGCGCCAGGGTATATCAGAGGCATCCGACACAATTTTGTTCAGTCTTTCTTGCCGCGCGGTGCCCGAAGCAGAAGCAGTTCGCAAGTGCCGGTCGGCCGACACCTGAGATTTTCGAATCAAGTTTCAGTCCGAAGTCTTCAAAGCTAAGTACCCTGTTGGGGAACCTTTTCTTGCCACAGTCCGATGTCAGAAAAAGTTAACAATTGCATTTCTTGTGGGAAGCAAATACCTCATAAGGACTTTCATTCTTTTTGTATACCTTGCCTAGACCCAGACCACGACGTCACTGGTTGTCGGTTTTGTGCTAGGTTCAATAAGCGAACTATAAAGCGACGCTTTGATTTCGCATGACACTACTTCAGTAGAAAATTTAATTACACTATGCCGTCGGAGCAACCGACTACCAGCGTGCATAAAAAACGCAAAGATAAAGACAGGCAGCCTAGATCCAAGCCAGACTACGAGGCCTTGTCTGGGCCGGTCGCCGGTTCTCCGGTTTTCAGTGAGGCGCCTACGCAGCCCCTGGCTACCGCTGAATTGGATCCCCAGACCGCTTCGGATCCCCCAGCAGAGAGTTCTAGGCCGACGCAGCCATTTTCTTTAGGCCCTACCGACGACATTGCAGTAGGGGAAGCCGGTGCTGTAGAAACACCTTCGGTTTCTGAAGGTGTCTTCAGACCGACTACTCTCTCACCATAAAATCTTATGCTAAGCTTAAGACTCCTCTAAAACCGAAAAAGCCTACACTTCAGTCTCCAGGTCAAGGCCCTATGCCTAAGAAACAGATGCTTAAAATGACTGAAGATTTGATTTCCTTGATCAGGGGTTCCCAACCCCCCCCCCCCCGACAAAAGGCCTAGACAAGAGGAGGGTTATGCCTCCTCTGATCAAGTGTCTGTTTCCTCAGGCTCCTCTGAGGAACAGGATTACTCCTTTCCCCCTTATGAAGATTCTGATGCTGAAGATCCCTCAGCTTCTCCCCCTGAAGATTATTCCTTTGGGGAAACCTTACATACCATGAGGGAACATTTCCACTGGGAAGGTCAGGACTACTCCGACTCAAAGAAAAGGCTCCGAGAGTTTCTTTTACTCCCCCAGCACAGACCACTTGCTATCCCCCCAGTTTTGGACATTGTGGATGATGTTTTCTTAGAATCTAGTCTAAATCCAGATTCTCTGCCTCCTGCTCCAGCCAAACCACATACTATAGAGTGCCTGACTCACACACATTCCTTTACAAAAGCCCTGTTGCTGATCCAGAGACAATCTCCCAGTGTCCCAAAGGGGCTAAGGCTTCTATGGCTAAAAATCCTGTGCCCTCAGAAAGGGACTCCAGAGCACTAGATAGGTGGGGGAAGAAGGTTTACACCTCAGCTACTCTAGCAATGAGAGCACTAAATTGTCAATTTCACATGCTTAAATACCAGCAATTCCTAATGTCTCAAATAAAACAAAAGATGGGCACGCACCCTCAACAGTCTGAATTCAAGGAAATGCAAGATCTGTTGCATGCAGCTGAACAGGTGGGGAAACATACTTTACAATGTGGTTTTGATGCCTTGGAAGCTTCTTCTAGAGCAGCTGTTACTAGGTCTGTTATACGTAGGCATGCTTGGTTAAAGGAACAATCTCTGCCTCATCATGTTAAAGCAAAGTTACTGGATGCACCCTTACAGCAGGATGTCTTATTTGGGGTTAAAGCAGAGGAGGTTTTAAAGAAAATGGAGGATAAGGCAAAATCTATGTAGACGGTCAAAGATTTCTTACAGGTACAGCCCCCACACTTCAGCAGAAATTGGCCAACAAAAAATTGGTCCTTTCCAGCTTCTGACAGACCACAGAGGGGTAAATACAGGCGCCCAAGGGGCAGAGGACAAGCACAGATTCCTTACAAACCTCGCCAATGGGGCACTGCAACACAGAAGGGAGGGGAAGACAGGCCCCAAAGTACTAGAAGGCAGACACAATGACGTAAACCTCAAACTGCCAAGCAAAACTCTCTTGGCAGCTCCCTTGGGAGGAAAGATAGCACTTTTTGCAGACAACTGGTGCATCGTCACAAAGGACAAATGGGTCCTGGACATTATCTCACACGGATACAGATTCCATTTCCACACCTTGCCAAGGATAAAAGGAATGCCAAACCTGCCACAAAATCAATGGGCAGAGGCACAAAAACAAATTACAGCTCTCATGGACATGAGAGCCATTCACCTGGTACCTACACAGGAGCAAGGCCAAGGATTTTACTCAAGGCTCTTTCTAGTCCCAGAAAGGACAATGCTTGGAGACCCATTCTGTACCTCTCAATTTTAAACACCTACTTGCAAGTACCCAAATTCAAGATGCTAACACTACAGCAGCTTCTTCCCATGTTGGGCAAGAAAGCTTGGCTAGTAACACTGGACCTCAAGGAGGCATACCTGCATGTCCCTATCAGACAAAATTGCAGAAGATACCTCCATTTCATTGCAGGTTCAACCCATTACCAATTCTCTGCACTGCACTTTGGCTTATCTACTGTGCCCAGGGTCTTCACAAAATGCCTGGTACCAGTAATTGCATACTGCAGATAAAGAGGAATTCAAATATACCCATACCTGGACGACTGTCTCATCCAAGCAGAAAGCAAGGACATTCTCTTACAACACATGGCTTTTGTAAAACATCTTCTAAGTTGCCTAGGGTACACAGTAAACGAAAAGAAATCAAAACTAGTGCTCTCTCAAAATATGACATTCCTGGGTGCCAGCTTGAATACAACGGCCCAGATGGCTTATCTGACGCTAGACAAACAACTACAATTAACTCAATACTTCAGAACAATGGCAACAAAGACCCAACTCCCTGCAAGAAAAATTCTGCAGGCCTTGGGCTTCATGGCATCTTGCATACTGCTAATACCATTTGCAAAACTGCATATGAGGAAATTACAATGGTACCTAAAAAGCATATGGACTCAACACAGCCACAGCTTGGAAACAATGATACCTCTCATTCCCTGCCTTCAACAGGAGTTTCTATGGTGGTCACAGGCATGTCACCTCAACAAGGGTCAGCCTTTCACCCTACCCCCAGCCAGGCAAACTATGACAACAGATGCATCGGACTATGCTTGGGGGGCACACATGGCAGGATGGTGCGTTCAAGGCATATGGACTGCAGATAAAAGGAATCTGCACATCAATCAAAAAGAAATGCTATCTGTACAAAATGCTCTGACAGCATTCAAGGACCTCTTACATCCAGGACAGCTTATCATAAGGACAGACAACACCACAGTAATGTGGTACATAAACAAACAAGGGGGTACACACTCCTACCCTCTATGCAGGCAAGCAATGACCTTGTGGAACACAGCACTGGCTTACCAAGTTCAATTACAAGCTCAATTCCTGCCAGGAAAAAAGAACACATTGGCAGACGACCTAAGCAGAAACATCATGGATCCCTACGAGTGGAAACTGGATCCACAAGTATTCGCAATGATAGCTCAAAAATGGGGGCTCCCAGACATAGACCTGTTTGCCAGCCCTCAAAACTATCAGCTAACAAAATTTTGCACAAGGACTTTTCACCATCAAGCTTGGAAAGTGGATGCACCCTCATTCAGTTGGAAAATGCTAACAGTATATGCCTTTCCTCCATTACCCCTTCTCACAAAGGTGCTACTGAAAGTCAGGATGGAGAGACCCCGAATGATACTCATTGCCCCAGACTGGCCACGCCAGCACTGGTACCCACTATTAAGGAATATGGCCCAGAGCCCACCATGGATTCTACCACAAATTACCCACCTGCTCACACAGCAAGACAATCAGATTCTACACAGCCAGCTCAAAACCTTAAACTTGGCTGCATGACAAATCACTTAGGCAACCAGCCAGCTCCTCTCTCACAAGCTGTTATGGATGTTATTCAGGAGGCCCAGCACCAGGAAAGCCTACTCAGACAAATGGAAAAGGTTTTGCGCTTGGAACCAAGCTAAAGGCCAAAATACCCTTCAGCCTGACGTACCTCAGATTCTGCAATATTTAACTGAGATGTTACACAAAGGGCTTTCTTTTTCATCTATTAAAATCCATGCCTCAGCTATTTCTGCTCACTACAACACGGATCCTCCCTTATTTTCACATCCACTCCTAAGGCAGTTTCTCAGAGGGGCCAAAAACAGGCCTCCCATTAGAGCACCAACACCTACGTGAGACCTCAACTTTGTTCTGGAAAAACTCACGCTACCTCCTTGTGGGCCAGCTTTCTCAGCTGACTTAAAGTTTATATCATGGAAGACTGCCCTGCTGCTAGCAATTACTTCAGCTAGAAGAGTTTCAGAGCTTCATGCACTAATGGCAGTAGAGCCTTTCCTCATTTTTCATCAAGACAGAGTTTCTCTACGAACTAACCCCTCCTTTATGCCTAAGGTGGTATCCAGTATGGCTCTAAATCAAACCATCCATTTACCCACCTTCTTTCCAAATCCACAGAACAAAGGAGAAAGACTCCTGCATTCCTTGGACATTGTATCCTATGCTACGGCATCAAAAGGAAAGGCTATCTCAAAACAGACCATTTCCAAATGGATAGGACATTGCATACATTTTTGCTACACCCACCTTGGAAAACCAGTCCCTGCTACCATAAGGCCCCACTCTACCAGGGCAACAGCTACATCTACAGCCTTCCTCAGGGGGGTGCCAACCAAGGATATTCTGGAAGCTGCAACTTGGAGTTCAGTACACACCTTCACCAAACATTACCACTTACCACTTTACTCTAAGACTAGAGCTGGCTTCGCCACTGCAGTTTTGCAAGGCCTCCTAGCCTCCTCTAACCCTGTTTGACTCCACCTCCCATCCTTAGCTTTGGGATTCTACCCAAGTGTGATGACTGCAGCAGGGTAACACGATGAACATAGTGCAGTTTTGTACCTACCATAAATGTAGATGTTCGAGTGTATACCCTGCTGCAGTCCAGGTTACCCTCCCTCCATCCCATCTGAACAAGCTGAACTTATCTCTACCAGTCTATTCTATACTACCTCTGTGGTGTATTTGCTTGTCCCTAAGGGTTTTTGTTTTATTTTTCCATATAGTTATATGTATGTGTGTGTGTGTGTGTGTGTGTATATATATATATATATATATATATATATATATATATATATATATATATATATATATATATATATGTTTTTTGCCTACCTATTAGGGGCACCTGACATCTGGGGCAAGAAAAACTGAACAAAATGGCGTCGGATGCCTCTGATATACCCCTGGCGCTCTGACGTCAGGGTTAGAAGTGACAGCAACTGACTCCGGACCAAGACTTTGGAATTCAAGCTGACTGCAGGACCGCCTGACGGCAGGATAACCCAAGTGTGATGACTACAGCAGGGTATACACTCGAACATCTACATTTATGGTAGGTACAAAACTGTACTTTTTCTTGACAGCCTACTTCTCAACTAGCCACCATGCCCCAGCTGTCTTCAAGGAAGATCCTGCAAGCTCTGGGGTTCATGGCAATCTTGCATTCTACTCATTCCATATGCCAGACTGCGTATGAGGAAACTTCAGTGGTACCTAAAGAGCCTTTGGTGTCAACACTCTCAGGACCTGGAAAATCTTCTACCTGTAATTCCTTGCCTCAGAAAGGATTTTCTTTGGTGGGCAACAGCATGCTCCCAGAACAAGAGACTGCCCTTCTCTCCAGCCCCTGCCGCCCAGACCCTCACCACATATGCATCAGACTACTCTTCGGGTGCACACCTGGACAGCAGGTGCATACAGGGCCATTGGTGCCCACAGCAAATCCCTCTGCACATCAGTCAAAAAGGGATGATGGCTGTGCAACACGCCTTGATAGCTTTCAAACCCCTTCTCTCTCTAGGCATTCTCCTGATCAAAACAGGCACCACTGTGATGTGGTACATCAACAAGCAGGGAGGGACTCACTCCTACCCTCTATGCAGGCTGGCCATGACCCTTTGGCTCACAGCCTCTTCCATGCATCTGCATGTATTAGCACAATACCTACCAGGCTCTCTCAACTGTCTGGCAGACCAATTGTGCAGAAATCTTCTGGACCCACACGAGTGGCAACTCAACAGAAGTACCTTCACCCTAATAACTCAGACATGGGGCACCCCGAAGGTCAACCTCTTTGCTTCCCACACCAACCATCAGCTCCTGCACCAGGGAGCATCCCTGCATGACTTGGAAAGTGGATGCCCTGTCCTTCCCCTGGGTCAATCTATCGGTCTATGCCTTTCCTCCCCTACCTCTCATCCCCAGGGTACAGCTCAAAATAAGTGAGGAAAAACCAAGTACTATTCTCATAGCTCCAGACTGGCCCCGACAACACTGATACCCCCTGCTGCATAACCTGTCCGTGCTGCCTCCTTGGCATCTTCCTCAGATTCCAAACCTCCTGACCCAGAGGGAAGGGGAATTCATGCATCCCCAAGTGCAGACACTTAATTTGGCAGCTTAGCTTATTCCCTAACCCCTAACCAATCTGCCATCCTCAGTAAACAGGTTTTGGATGTTATCCGGGAAGCCAGATGCCCTAGCACCAGAAAGTCTTATGCAGATAAACAGAAAAGGTTCTGCACCTGGATCCAGGCTAAGGGAGCCAATACAGCACAGTCCTCCATCCCTCTCATCCTGAATTACTTAACTGACCTACTACACAGTGGCCTCTCTCTCTCCTCTATAAAAATTCATGCCTCTGCTATTTCTGCTCATTTTCCTACTGAGCAGCCCCTTTTCTCACACCCTTTGATCAAACAGTTCCTCAGAGGGGCTAGCAACATGAGGCCCCCCAGAAGGGCACCAACACCAGCTTGGGACCTTAACTTTATCTTTGAAAAGCTCACCCTGCCCCCTTTCGAACCAGCTTCTTCTGCAGAGCTAAAATTTCTCTCCTGGAAGACCGCTTTCCTTCTGGCCATCACTTGAGTCAGAAGAGTCTCTGAGCTGCAAGCACTCATGGCTGTGGAACCCTTTGTCATCTTCCATTCAGTACTAACCCATCCTTCATGCCCAAGGTGGTGTCCAGTGTGGCTCTCAACCAAACCATTCATTTGCCCACCTTCTTTCCTAATCCCCAGAACAAGAGGGAACAGATTCTTCACTCTCTAGATTTGCACAGACAGCTCGGATTCTATCTGGACAGGACTAAATCCTTCAGAAAGTATGATCAATTGCTGGTTAGCTTTGCTACAGGGGCAGAAGGCAAAGCCATCTCCAAACAAACCATTTCCAAATGGATAGCACACTGCATCCATTTCTGCTACAAACAACATGGGAAGTCTCCCCCAGGGGGTCAGGATGCACTCCACCAGAGCAGCCTCCACCTCTGCAGCTTTCCTCAGAGGAGTCCCCATCAGGGACATCCAGGAGACTGCCACCTGGACATCTGTTCACACTTTTACCAATCATTACTACCTGCCTCTCTTCTCCAAATCCAGGACAGGGTTTGCTTCTGCAGTATTGCAGGGCATCCTAGCCAGCCCCTAGTTTCCTTGACTGCCTCCACCCATTTCCCCAGCTTTGGGAATCTACCCAAATGTGATGACTGCAACAGTGAAACACGAAGAACATAGTACAGTTGTGTACACTTACCATAAATGTAGATGTTCGAGTGTATTCACTGTTGCAGTCCTGGTTTCCCTCCCTCCCTCCCTCCATCCCCCTTACTCTTTCTCCTTTTATTACAATTCACCCCTGTTGTTCTTCTCTCCTTACAAGGGACATATTGGTATTTATTTTCCACTGGTGGGGTTCTTCCACCAGAACCTGGCCTCCTATTTTGGGGGCTCCTGACAAGTTACGGCAAGAAAACTGATGTCATAGTGTCGGCTGCCTTACTTTATACTCCTGATGACCTGATATCGGTCCTCAAGCAACAGCAACTGATGCAGAAATGCTAAGTCTCTGGTATTTGGGCCGGCTGAGGGCTACCCTGGCAGGGATAACCCAAATGTGATGACTGCAACAGTGAATACACTCGACCATCTACATTTATGGTAAGTGTCCACAACTGTACTTTTTACAGACTTGAGAACTTTCTGTTTACTGGCAATTGCTGCTAGTCTTCCCTGGAAAAGAGGCGCTATTTTTCGGCTTGACCATGGAATAGACCACCAGTCGCAAGGTTGGCCTTCTTCCAGCCACAAAAAGAAAAAAAAAAATGAGCAAAAACAGCCTTTGCTACCACAGCAGGCTAGCAATTTGCATCAGCCACAATTGGTAACTCTGCTGTGGCCATTTGTTGTACCTCAGACCACTCTTCTTATACCCTGGATACCTGTGGTGTAGCACCTACAGCCACTATGGACTGGGGGTTGGCCACATCCTCCATGGCTGTTGGGTTCCTCTCAGTGGACAAGTGAGAGACGCTCTTGTTGGTCCTGGGAGAAGGAATGGAGAAGGTTTCCCTGCTGTCGGAATGTTGTGCCCATCTCTGGGGAAGCTGCTGCTATTAGTAATGTGGTTGGTCCCATTTTTCCTGTCAAAAAGAAGCAGAAAACCAAGCCTTTATCTTCTACTCCTCCGCAGATGTGATGTTGTCTTCCTTATTCTGCTTCACTAATGGGTCTCTGATCTGATCCTCTGATCCAACTCTGCCATCTCCAACAGATTTAAGCATCCAGGCTCAAGCTCCTCCCCTACCGACAATCCTCCACCCATAGCCCATCCTCCTCAGATCTTGTTTGCCGCCAACATGCTCAGACGTGATTCCAGTACTGAGCCTCCAGCTAAGTCAAAACTTTGTAAAATTTTGTATAGCTTAGTATTTTTGAGTTCTTAGTACATTTATCTTAGTTTTTTTCTAGTAGTTAGGTCCTCCTTTTGCTTTTAGCTTTCAAGGTGCGTCAGGATCCTCTTTCATTTTCCTCATTTTCTTCAGGCTTCGGCCCTTTTTCTCCTGTTTTAGAGCAGTGTTGCTGTTGTTTATAGTTGTAGTGTGATATCTTTATAGGTTATAGTGTAGAGTTATTGTTATAGTCCTTTTAGTAACTTTTGACTGTACTACCATGGGTAAGCCTACAGGATTCAAGTTGTTCCAAATGTGAGAGGAAGATTCCGCACTCAGGTGCACACAACAGGTGTGTATCCCATTTAGGACCAGCTTATTTGGATACCCCTTGTAACATCTGCGAGGGGGTTATTCCTAGAGCTATCCAAGAAAGGGGCAATCAATTGTTTTTGAAGGGCCTTTTGCCCACTTCTCCTACTTCTTCTCCAGGGGCTCAACCCTCCTCCCAGCATGGCTCCGAAGCAAAGAAAAGGTGCCTTAAGGAGTCCCAAGCTTCTTCGGTGCCACCTTCTAAGCCTCCGAGGATTTTCGATCCAACTATTTTGGTGCCATGGCCTTTGTTGGCCATGTCAGATCCATTTGACTTAACGACTCTTGAGTGAGCCTTTGACGTCAGCTGTGCCTACGGATCCTAAGTCTCTGAATTGGAGAAGTCCACTTTGGAGCCATAGATCCCAGGGTCCGCAAGTCTTCCTCCAGGTCTCCAGGGAGATCCATTGTCTTGGTTTCTCCAATTTTGCCATCCAAGATGCTACACAACCCGAGGCATTCTTATCCATCATTGGTGGCTTCCTCCAGATCTTCTCGGAGCCTTTATCTTGATGAAGACAAAATGGTCAGAGCTGTCATAAAGGTCCAGATTCAGATCCAGCTCCGTCCCCTTGTGGATCCGAGCCTGTTCCACCTACTACATTATCTCCTTCTCCGATCTGCATTTCTGTTTTGGAGCCCCAGGGCGGTGGTCTTCCAAGGGATTTGGGATCGGATCCGAGGAGCTTTGCTTCCTCCACTCCAACTGTTACATTGACCACCTCTGCTACAAGATCTTAGGATCAGAGTGTCTCCTGGACCTAGGATGCCATGGCTGGGTCCGAGGGGTGAAGTTGGTCTCCGATGTTCTCGGATTTGTCCCTTCCTCTTAGAGCTTCGGCCCTCGAAAGTGCAGGTACGGTTCTGTCTGGGAGTCAGGGTTCTGGTGGGCTCCCTCCATCGCCCTGACTCCTCGACAGTGCATGTACGGTTCTGTCTGGGAGTCCTGGTTCTGCTGGGCTCCCTCCATCTTCCTTGGTGGCTTTGGCTCCAGGGGAGTTTGGGAGGATCTCCCTGAGACCCTTTGCTTTCCAGGTTATAGAAAAGGCTTTCTCTTTTGGCAGGGAGCTGGACCTTTTGATTGCCGCTCCACCCTGTGTGCCCCCCCTTGGATTGCGGCCTTGGAACTACTATTTCTGTTCAGGGTCAGCCTGTTTTGAAGGACCTCCTGTCTGTTCCACCTGAGGTGGCCCATTCCTCTTCTTTCTCCTCCCGTGAGTATCCCACTTAAGAGATGCAGTAGATGCTCTCCTAGACCTTGTAGCCTGTCAGGCCTGGAGGGAGCCAGACACCATTGAACCAGTAACTAAATTACTAGACAAAATCCTTTCGCCTGTGGAAGACTGTTCTTTCTGGAGTAAAGGCATTCCAGTTGATGCTATGGTGGTGGCAGACACTACCAAGAAAAAGCTCTCCCAGCAGAGTTCTACTGTCCATCCTCCAAACAGAGAGTCCAGAGCATTGGACATGTTTGGGAAGTGTGCTTATGCCTCAGCAACATTTTCACTGAGAGCTCTCAATTGTCTGGCACATTTTGTTTGCCTTCAGAGAGATGTAGTCAAAGAACTCTCTGATTCTTTGGCGGAATGCATGCGTAAGGAGTCTGACAGGATTTCTCCAAAGATGACCACTCTTATTTCCATAGCAACCTCTTCCATGAGACTTGTTTCCCACTCAGAGGAGGGTTCTTCTAGGGCAGCCGGCACCAGCATTGCGATATGTCATCATGCTTGGATGAGGCTGTGTGATTTCACAGAGCCCTTTAAAGGCATCTTTTGTCAATGCCCTTTGATGGTTCCTCTGTTTGGACCATCTGTTGAGGAAACCCTGACCCGCAGCGAGCAAGAAGGTAAGACCTTGTCTGCTGTGGGGATCAAGTTTTCCACCCCTCAACAAACATACTGTAGGAATCCATAGGGGCTAAGAAAGCTTGGTTCCGTAAGTCTCAAGGTTCTTTCCCTGATCAAACTGGAGAGGAGTACTCCAGAGGCAGGGGAGGAGTCTTTAATGGGAGATGCTGCTCGAGAGGCAGAGGGGGCCCGCAGAACCAGGACTATAGGGAACCCTTTCCCGACAAGCCCTTTCAGTGCTCCTGAAGTGCTGCCCAACTGTCCTACTCCAGAGGCAGTCAGGGACAAATTTGCTCTGCACTCAAACACTGGGCCCAAATTACAACAAATGATTGGGTGAGAAACATTAGGCTACTGCATTCCCTTTTCCCTTTCCCCTCCAAAAATTCAAGAGAGACTCCCTGACAATTCCACTCAGTCAGAGGGAGTTGGCAGCTACCAAGATGGACAAACTGCTGCAGAAGAGTCGTCCAAGAGGTCCCAACCGATCAGAAAGGGACCAGAACTTATTCCCATTTCTTTCTGGTGCAAACGAAAACAGGGGACCTATGGTCCATTTTAGACCTAAGCAATCTCAACTTGTATGTGAAGACCAGGTTCCAGATGGTGACAGTACAGTCCATCCCTCGTTGCTGAGGAAGGATGATTGGATGTGCTCGGTGGACTTCAAGGAGGTGTACTATCACATAAAAATAGGCAGACACTCCAGAAGTCATCTGTGCTTTTGCCTGGGAGCCAATACTTCCAATTTCTATCCCTGCCCTTTGATGTTCTTCGTGTTTCACTGTTGCAGTCATTACATTTGGAGTAATCTGCTGGTAGGTTGCATTCAGTCAGAACTGAATTCCAAAGTCTTGGGTCCTGCGTCGGTTGCTGTCGCCTCTTCCATGATGTCACGGGTATAAAACAAGCAGCCAACGCTATTATTTTCTTTAGTCTTTCTTGCCGCGCGGTGCCCGAAGCAGAAGCATTTTGCAAGTGCCGGTCGGCCGACTCCTGAAATATTCGAGTTTGAGTTTCAGAACCGAAGTCTTCACTAAAGCTAAGTACCCCGTTGGGGAAAATTTTTTTCTTGCTCCATACCGATGTCAGAAAAAGTTAATAATTGTATTACTTGTGGGAAGCAAATACCTCATAAGGATTTCCATTTTTACTGTATTTCTTGCGTAGGCCCTGATCACAACGTGCCTGGCTGTCGGTTTTGTGCTAGATTTAACCAATGCACTATTAAGCGTCGGTATATTTTTGCCTCAAAGTATTTTGGAAACAGATTTAAATACCCAGAAATGCTGTCAGATAGCAATCCGACTACCGGAGTACATAAAAAATGCAAAGAAAAGGACAGAGACAGACAGTCGAGGTCCAAAACTGATGACGAAGCTTCTCCTAAGCCAGTCGCCGGTTCGCCAGTACTCAGTGAGGTGCTTTTGCAGCCCCTGATACCCACTACTTTCGAGGCACAGGCCCCTACCGAGACCCATTTGGAGTCCGGCAAGCTGCGAGGTACTCAAAGTATTGGACCCACGGATGTACCTCCCTCGGCTGAGCAGGCACCGGCTTCTGAGGGTGTATTCAGGCCTCAACATCTTTATATCAAACCGACGACAGCTGCAAAACCAAAGACAAAAGCAACTTTTAAAACTAAAAAAAAACAACGCATGAGCTATGTGCACAGGCCGCTATGCCTAAAAAACAGATTATCAAAATGGCTGAAGACCTTATTACCTTGATCAGGGGTTCTCATCCCCCTCCTGATAAGAGGCCTAGGCAAGACACTGATTATGAATCTTCAGATCAGGTTTTTATTTCTTCTGATTCCTCTTCTGATCAGGCATTATCTATACCTCCTTATGAGGATTCTGTTGCAGAGGAGTCCATACCATCTGCATCACCACCTGAGGATTATTCATTTGGAGAAACCTTGCATACTTTGAGGGAGCATTTTCACTTCGAGAGTCAAGCTTTCTCAGAATCAAAAAAGAAGCTCAGGGATTTCCTTCTCCCTCAGCACAGGCCTTTAGCAATACCCCCTGTTTTAGACATTGTGGATGATGTGTTTTCAGAGTGAAGCTTGACCCCTGACTCCTTACCTCCAGCTTCCAGCCAGCCTGACAGATATTACAGGGTCCCTGCCTCGCACAAATTTTTATTTAGAAACTCTGCTGCTGATCCTGAAACTATTTCACAGGGTCCAAAGGGAGTTAAGGCCTCAACAGCAAAAAATCCTACCCCCCCCCCCCGACAGAGATTCAAGGGCACTGGATAGATGGGGAAAAAAGGTTTATACATCTGCAACCTTGGCAATTAGGGCCTTAAACTGCCAGTTTCATATGCTCATGTATCAACAACATGTTATGGGATTGCTGAAACAGAAAATGATGTTGATTTCTGAATGTGCAGAAAATAAAGAATTGCAGGAATTATTGCATGCAGCTGAACAGGTTGGAAAGCGTACTTTGCAATGTGGTTTTGATTCCTTAGAGGCCTCCTGCAGGGCCTCAGTTACTGCATCTGTGATTAGGAGGCATGCCTGGCTAAAAGAGCAAAATTTGCCTGATCATGTTAAAGCTAAATTACTGGATGCATCTTTACAGCGTGATACTTTGGTGTTAAGGCAGAAGAGGTTTTAAAGAAAATGGAAGACAAAGCTAAGTCTGTGCAGCCACCAAAATTTAGTAGACATTGGCCTACAAAAAAAATTGGTCCTTTCCTGTGTCAGACAGAACTCAAAGGGGCAAATCCACATGCCCTAAGGGTTCCAGATACCAGGCACAAGATTCATACATGTCAAAGCAATGGGGCGCTTCTACCTCCAAATCTGGAGGAGATAAAGCGCAAACCTACAGAAAATGGTCCCAATGACTTCCCTCTGCCTTCACCAAGCACTTACCTTTTGGCAGCACCCTTAGGGGGAAAATTAGCACTTTTAATAACCAGGAAAGGTGGGTGCTAAACATAGTATCACATGGATAAAGATTCCATTTCCATACTCTGCCAATGGCAAACGGTTGGCCGGATCTGCCAAAAAATCAATGGGCAGAGACACAGAAACAGGTTACATCCCTCATGGATATGGGGGCCATTCAGCCAGTACCAGAACCGGAAAAAGGACAAGGTTTTTACTCGACTGTTCTTGGTACCCAGAAAGGACAAGACCTAGCGGTCAGTACTGGATTTATCAATTTTGAACACATACCTGGACATTCCAAAATTCAAAATGCTGACTTTGCAGCAGCTTCTGCCCATGCTGGGCAAGAATGCTTGGCTGGTGACATTAGACCTAAAAGAGGCATACCTGCATGTCCCAATAAGGCAATATTGCAGAAGATACCTCAGATTCGAGGCTGGCTTAATGCATTACCGATTCTCTGCACTGCCCTTTGGCTTATCTACTGTGCCCAGGGTCTTTACAAAGTGTCTGGCACCAGTAATTGCTTTTTGCAGACAAAGAAGTATACACATATATCCTTCCTTGGACGAGTGTCTCATTCAAGCAGAGAACAAGGACATTCTTCTTCAGCACCTGGCGTTTGTGAAAAGGCTTCTAACCTGTCTAGGGTACACAATAAACAAAAAGAAATCACAACTGGTACCCTCTCAAAAGATAACATTCCTGGGTGCAAGCTTGAATGCAACTGCCCAGATGGCTTACCTCACGCCAGACAAACAAAGGCAACTGACTACTACAAACGGATGGCAACAAAAACCCAGTTATCTGCAAGACAAACTCTGCAGGCTTTGGGCTTCATGGCATCCTGCATCCTACTGATTCCGTATGCAAGACTGCATATGAGGTACCTAAAAAGTTTATGGAGTCAACATTGTCACAGTCTGGAAACAATGATTCCTCTCATTCCCTGCCTACAACAGGAGTTTCTATGGTGGGCAAAGGCATGTCACCAAAACATGGGATGGGCTTTCACTCTCCCCCCTGCCAGCCAAACCTTAACAACAGAATCATCAGATTATGCCTGGGGGGCCCACATGGCAGGAAGATGCATTCAGGGCATATGGACCCCAAAACAAATGCATCTACATATCGACCAAAAAGAGATGCTAGCTGTTCAAAATGCCATGACAGTCTTCAAGGACTTACTTCATCCAGGACAACTACTGATAAAGATGGACAACACCACGGTTATGTGGTATATAAACAAGCAGGGGGGCACACACTCATACCCCCTTTGCAGATTAGTCATGGCACTGTGGGACACAGCTTTGACTTGCCAAATAAATCTTCAAGCTCAATTCCTGCCAGGAAAACAAAATACTCTGGCAGACTATTTAAGCAGAAACCTTATGGACCCTCACGAGTGGAAACTAGATCCACAAGTCTTCAGCATGATAACAAAGAAATGGGGGAGCCCGGACATAGATATATTTGCCTCTCCTCAAAATTATCAATTGAAAAGATTCTGCACAAGGACTTATCACAGACAAGCATGGAAAGTGGACACCCTATCCTTCAGTTGGAAAAACCTATCAGTTTACGCCTTTCTTCTTCTGCCTCTTCTTCCCAAGGTCCTCCTAAAAGTCAGACAAGAGAAACCAAAGATGATACTAATTGCCCTGGACTGGCCCCGCCAGTACTGGTACCCAATCCTAAGGAACTTGTCTCAATACCCAGCTTGGACCTTACCTCAAAGACCTCAACTACTGTCCCAGCAAAACAATCAGATCCGGCACAACCAACTCCAGACACTGAATCTGGCAGCATGGCTGATCATGTAGTTATACAAACAACACCTCTCAGTAGAGCTGTGATGGTTGTTATTTTGGAAGCCAGAAGGCCTAGTACTAGAAAATCTTATGCTGATAAATGGAAGAGATTCTGTGCTTGGAATCCAGCACAAGGAACTGATACAGCAGAACCAAATATTCCTCAGATATTACAATACTTGACTGAGATGCTTGACAAAGGTCTATCTTTCTCATCAATTAAAATCCATGCCTCTGCCATTTCGGCTCATTACAATACAGAACCACCAATCTTCTGTCATCCTTTACTAAAGCAGTATCTTAGAGGAGCCAAAAATCTAAGGCCTCCTAGAAGATCACCAATACCTGCATGGGACCTCAATTACGTGTTGGAAAAGCTCACCCCGCCTCCATTTGAACCAGCTGCTACTGCTGATATAAAGTAAATGTTAAGTTGTCAATCTCGCCTTCATTTTTGCTGGTTGGGATCAGAGCCGATCCTTGGCTCCGACTCTGCCATCTTCTATAGCTCAAGAGCTGTTTACTGGCTCGAGGCTACCCCTTATCCCATGATGCCTAGCGCTAGCTACCCAGATCTCGTTTGCCGCTTCAGCTACGAGGTTACTGGCTCAGGCTTGTATAACTATTAATCTGCCTTTTTTCGTCAGATTAGGGTTTTTTATATTGTAATTGTTATTTTATAGGCGATAACTAGTAGATTTAGTTTAGTGTGTTTAGCATATCATAGTTTTTCCCCTTAGAACTCATTTAAATTAGAGAGCCCCCCCCCCCCTTCTCCTCTGTAGTAGTGTGTTAGTCTTTTGGTTAGGTAGCCGTTTGAGTTAGAGGCTTCCTAGTCTTAAAAAAAAAAAAAAAAAAAAAAATCTTATCTTATATTGTGTTTTTTGTGGTAGTGTTCTGTTTTTAGTTCTTAGTGCTGTCTGGCCTGTTGGCCAAAGTAGTTTAGAGTTGTGATTTCTCTCTTTGCTGGATATGTCTAAAGAATCCAAAGTGTCGGCATTCAAGAAGTGTGACTCATGCTGTCAGAAAATATCTCTGACAGATGGGCACACTTCTTGCGTCTATTGCCTAGGCGCAGTGCACCTGCAGGACTCTTGTTCTATCTGCCATGCATTTAGCCCAAGAGTTCTGCAGGAGCGCAAGAATAAACTTATTTTGAGGGGTCTTCTCAAGCCTCAGGATTCACCGGCCAAGGCTCAGCCAGTGAAATCCCCTAAACCGGCCAAATCGTCGGCTCCCAGCTCGGAGCAGTCATTGGCCCAAGCCTTACCTACTACTACTTCGGTCCCGGCTGGAGCCAAGGAGACTGCTTCCTCGTCGGCTCCACTAGTACCCTCGGAGCTGTCAAGGACCCAAAAAAGGCAGAGGTCCCCTTCGCTAGAGTCCATTCATTCGGCTCCTCGGTCTCCCCTTTTGCAGAGTGACCGCAGTCACAGATCTTCACACTCTTCTTGGTCCTCTAGGCTCTCGGACCATGACGTGGAGAGAGTGGGTCAGTAGGTTGTTGAAGTCGCAGGCACTGGCCAAAATGTTGTCCAGCCCTCCTCATCAGGTGTCTGCTCCATCTGTTTCTATCAATGTTCCTCCTCCGACTCCATTGAGCTCGGATCCAGAATTTATTGGGGTTTGAGTCATGGAACCATTGGTTCCGATAATTTCTCATTCGGATCCATCATCTGCTCCGATCCCCTCGATGGTGCCTTTCGTCAAGGGATCTGGGCGCCGAGACTCCCTCGTCTGCTCTGAGGGGGCGAGTGGCATCGGACCCTTGTCCGACCCCGCTCTCCCTCTCGGAGCGTCGGCGCAGGTGAGCTCGGCTCCTACATCAGCCTTGAAGCCGTCTCCCTCGGTGCGGAGGAAGAGTCCGGTCTCCTCGGAGCTGGAGCCTTCTCTGCATTGTGGCAGGGATGCCTTTGATGTCATGAGGAGTGTGCTGGCCTCCCAGTCAGCTCCACCTTCGACCCCACTGGCTCCGTCTCCCATAGTGTCTGTGTCAACCTCTGTCCCTCCTCCAGACCCCAAGCGTGGGGAACCAGTGCTCCAGGGCACCCTATTGGGTGTTTCCTCTTCTTCCGAAGTCTCTCCTGATCATTCAGAGGAGCCCCCTCGGAAGAGGAAGTGCAAGAGGAAGCACATTGACTCCCCCTGAGTCTGTCACTTCGGATACGGATTTGGATGAATCGGAAGGGTCCCCGAGATCCCCCTCTGAAGATGTTTCCTTCTCGGACATCCTAGAAATGCTTAAGCAGAGGGGGAACTGGAATACCCTAGCCCCTGCTGAGGATGAATCCGTATTCCTGGATGCGTTCTTTTCCTGACCTTCCACCTCCTGTGTTTCTCCTCTCATCGATCCACTAATGTCAGTGGTGACTCGAAGGGCTTGGTCAGCCCCGGATACCGTGGAACCAACCCCAAGGAGACCAAGCAAGTTTATCACTGCCCCCCCCAGATAGGCAGTCCCTTACTAAGGGTGTTCCCGTGGATGCCATGGTGGTAGCAGCAGCCACTAAAAAGGAGTTAGCGGAAAATTCTTCCTTTGTCCATCCTCCTAACAAGGAGTCCAGGACCATGGACAGATACGGAAAGTGAATGTTTGCTTCAGCGACCTTCTCCATGAGTTCACTGAACTACTTATGCCATTTCACCAGGCTTCAGAGGAATCTCCTGAAAGAGCTCGGAGATACCCTTCAGGATCCATCAGCTGAAGGGGCTCAGGCTAAAGTGGCTTCTCAGCTGGCAACCGTTAACTCAGTAGTCAACTCCTCCATGAGGCTCATTTCCTATGCAGCCGATGGTGCGAGTAGGGCTGCAGGCACAGGCGTGGCACTTCGGAGACATGCATGGATGCGGCTGTGTAATTTTGCAGAACCCTTTAGAGCGTCATTCACCAACACTCCCTTTGACGGTTCCTTTCTTTTTGGACCACAGGTGAAAGACACTCACTAGGTGTGAGCAGGAAGGCAAGACTCTCTCTGCCGTGGGAGTCCGTTTTTCCACTCCTTCCAGACCATACCCCAAGGGTCAGAAGAGTGGGAAAATGTGGTTTTGGAAATCCCAGGGAGCTTCGCCTGACACACGTAGTGATTTTTCCTCCAGGGGAAGAGGAGGAAATAACAATAACAACAGACTCCGCCCTCGTGGCAGAGGGGGGTCCGCAGAACCAGGGCAGCAGAAAATCTTTCTCTGACAAGCCCTTCCAACATCCCTGAAATGTTGCACGACTGTCCGCCTCTGGAGGCAGTCGGTGGAAGACTTTCATTGTACCCAAAAGCCTGGCTAAACCTAATGCAAGACAAATGGGTACATTCAGTCATATCCGGAGGTTACAGAATTCCATTCTTTCAACCCCCTTTACCGTCACGCAAGTCCCTCCCAGATGTTCCACCCAATCTGAGGGACCAAGCAGTTATAGAAGTTTCAAAACTGCTAGGAAAAAGAGTCATCCAGGAAGTCCCGGCAGACCAACATGGATCCGGAACTTACACTAGGTTCTTTTTGGTACCAAAAAAGACAGGGGACTGGAGACCTATCTTGGATCTCAGCAGACTGAACAAGTCTGTTCAAAGAACAAAGTTTCGGATGGTCACGCTACAGTCCGTTCTGCCCTTTCTGGGTCAGGACAATTGGATGTGCTCTATAGATCTCCAAGATGCGTACTATCATATCAAGATGGACAGACGCTCCAGGAGGCTCCTTCACTTCCGGCTGACTGCTAGTCATTACCGGTTCAGAGCTCTGCCCTTTGGTCTCACCACAGCCCCCAGGGTGTTCAACAAATGTATGGCAGTGGTCATGGCTCATCTAAGGCATCGAGGATTCCAGGTGTTTCCATATCTAGACTACTGGCTCCTCACTGCTACTACCAGGCATCAACTTCTTCAAGCCAGGGACTATACAATTTCAATTTGCTCCCAGCTAGGCATTACTTTAAATTTCGAAAAATCTGCCTTGTTGCCCTGTCAGTCTATTACTTGTATAGGAGCAGACTTAGATACAAGGAGCATGTACGCAAAGCTACCTTCGGACAGCGTGTCCACAATTCCCCAGCAAGTTCAATTGCTCATGCAATGCAAAAAGGTACAAGTCAGGTATGTCCTTCAAACTCTAGGCTCTATGGCAGCGGCAATTCTTCAGATACCCCTGGCCCGCTTTCACATAAGAATCCTTCAGTGGATTCTATTTACACAGTGGTCCTTCCAACAGCTCCCCATGTCTCATATCATCATGATTATAGAAGCATGCAAAAGGCACCTTTCCTGGTGGATGGTCTCCCCTCTAGTGACTCAGGGCAGACCCTTCATTCAGCCCCCTCCGGTTGCTACAGTGACCACAGACGCCTCCCTGACAGGGTGGGGGGGGGCATTGTCAGGGAAGGACAGTCCAAGGCACTTGGCAGACTCACGAGTACCATCTGCATATAAATGTCCTAGAAATGAGAGCCGTACTCCTAGCATTGCAAGCTCTTCAGGACTCTCTCCCTTCTGGGACCATTATTGTCTCCTCCCATAAATCTGCCACTAGAAGGACTTATGCTAGCAAATGGAAACGTTTTTCTTGTTGGACAGAGGCCAGGAACATAGATCCCTTCACAGCCCCTCTCCACGAAATCTTTGAGTTCTTCACAGAACTCTTTCATTCGGGGTCCGCTTCTGCTACAGTCAGAGTTCAATTAGCGGCCATTTAAAATTTTCATGTTGGGTGGTCTGATGCAAACGTTATGTCTCATAAGCTATGTAAAGCCTTTCTAAGAGGGACTACTCTCCATAGACCCTCATTGAGAGATCCCCCTCCTCCTTGGGACCTTAATCTGGTACTAACATCCTTGATTATGCCCCCCTTTGAACCTGCAGCACCCTGCTCCATTAAGTTTCTATCTTGGAAAACTAACTCTCTGGTAGCTATTACTTCAGCCAGACGAGTCTCTGAACTTCAGGCACTATGTGCCCGTTCTCCATACTTAGTATTTCATAAGGACAGGGTTGCTCTGAGGACTAATCCTTCTTTTCTTCTGAAAGTCTGCTCAGAAAATAATTTGAATCAATCTATAGACCTACCTGTGTTTTTTCCTAATCACACCAACAAGGCAGAATACAAGTTACATCAATTGGATGTTCATAGACAATTGCGTTTCTACCTGCATAGGACGAAGGATATTAGGAAGTCTGACCAACTATTCCTCTCCTATGCTCGAGGCAAACAGGGTCTTCCAGTTTCCAAAGTGACCTTATCCAGGTGGTTGTCTCACATTATTACCTTTATCTATCAACTAAGGAACAAAGACTTGCCTATCAAACTGAAGGGTCATTCTACTAGGGCCTTGGCCACCTCTGTAGCCTTCCAGTCTAGGTTGCCCATGAACTCTATCTGTGCCGCTGCTACGTGGGCAAATCCTCATACTTTTATTTCTCATTACAAGTTGGATTTGGTCTCCAGGAGTAGAGCTAACTTTGGTTCCACTGTTCTGAAGAGTCTGTTCCAATGAGCCACCCAGAATTGTAGGTGCTAGGGACGCTCTCCCAACCAGCAAGAACGAAGGCGAGATTGACAACTTAACATAAAGAAGTTATGTACCTACCATAATGTTCCATGTTAGTTGTCTTCATCTCGCCTTCTTTCTTGCGCCCCCCCCTCTCCATCCCCCTATCCTATTGGACCGAGAGGACTTCAGGCTTCATTGGCTGAGTATTCTCTGGCTTGCTTCCTCTACTGACTTAGAGAATAGGACAGGTATTGCTTAACCTTTTGTTTGGAGGGATCTTTTCTATAGCTATGTTGCGGTTAGCTATTTCAAACGAGATCTGGGTAGCTAGCGCTAGGAATCATGGGATAAAAGGTAGCCTCGAGCCAGTAAACAGCTCTCGAGCTATAGAAGATGGCCGAGTCGGAGCCGAGGATCGGCTCCGATCTCAACCAGCAAGAAAGAAGGCGAGATGAAGACAACTAACATGGAACGTTATGGTAGGTACATAACTTCTTTTTATCATGGAAAACAGCTCTGCTGCTAGTAATTGCTTCAGCAAGAAGAGTCTCAGAGATACAGGCCCTCATGGCTGTGGAGCCTTTTATCATATTTTACCCAGACAGGGTGTCTCTGAGGACTAATCCTTCATTTATGCCTAAGGCGGTTTCTAGTGTGGCTCTTAACCAAACTATTCGTCTGCCAACCTTTTATCCAAATCTGCAGAACAAAGGGGAGAGAATTCTGCATTCCTTGGACGTACACAGACAGCTAAGATTCTACTTGAGCAGGACTAAAGCTCTAAGAAAAACTGGGCAATTACTAGTGACATGTGCTACATGATCAGAAGGAAAGGCTATTTCAAAGCAGACTATTTCAAAGTGGATAAGCCACTGCATTCGTTTCTGCTACTTATACCATGGCAAACCAGTGCCCAAGTTCATTAGGTCTCATTCCACCAGAGCTGCAGCTACTTCAGCAACCTTTCTCAGATGAGTACCAACCAAAGACATTCTAGAGGCTGCTACTTGGAGTTCTGTTCACACCTTTACAAAGCACTATCATTTGCCTCTCTACTCTAAGTCCAGGGCAGGCTTTGCCACTGCAGTTCTGCAGGGCCTTATAGCCGCACCTAATGCTGTTTAGCTCCAGCCTCCCATCCATAGCTTTGGGATTCTACCCAAATGTAATGACTGCAACAGTGAAACACGAAGAACCTAGTACAGTTGTGTACACTTACAATAAATGTAGATGTTCGAGTGTATTCACTGTTGCAGTCCAGGTTACCCGCCTGCCACCCCCCTTACATTCTGGAGTTTATCTTTCCTGCTGTTTCTTCTAAACCTATGTGGTGTATTTGCTTGTAGATGAAGGTAAATTTTATATTGATGCATGTATATATAGTTTATATATATATTTTTTTACTACCTTTTTGGGGGCACCTGACGTCTGGGGCAAGAAAAACTAAAGAAAATGGCATCTGCTGCTTGTTTTATACCCCTGACGACCTGACGTCATGGAAGAGAAGACCGCAACCGATGCAGGACCCAAGACTTTGGAATTCAGGCCGACTGAGGGCAGCCTGCCAGCAGAGACCCCAAATGTAATGACTGCAGCAGTGAATACACTCTTAACATCTACATTTATGGAAAGTGTACACAACTGTACTTTCTCACCACAGCCCCCCGGGTGTTTACCAAATGTATGGCAGTGGTAACAGCTCATTTCCGACTGCAAGGGTTCCAAACATTCCCATATTTAGAAGATTGGCTCATGACTGCCGCCACTCAGCATCAACTTTCAGGCCACAGGCTCTTTACCAATTGTCTCAATTGCTAGGTATTACCATAAACTGGGACATGTCACAGCCAACTCCTGTTCAGTCCTTGGAGTTCATTGGAGTCCAACTGAACACCATTCAGATAGCTTGTCTCAATATCACAGTGACACATTAAGAGGTCAGGTTCAGGCCAGGTTGAATCTGCCATCCCCTACAGCCAGGCTGATTCTACGAGCTCTAGGTTACAAGGCGGCTACTATATTTTTGGTTCCTCTAGCCAAGAATTATATGCAATGTTCATTGTGTTTCACTGCTGCAGTCATTACACTTGGGTTATCCTGCCGTCAGGCGGTCCCGCAGTCGGCCAGAGTTCCAAAGTCTTGGTCCAGCGTCGGTTGCTGTCGCCTCTTCCCTGACATCAGTGCGCCAGGGGTATATAAGATGCAGCTGACGCCATTTTCATCAGTTTTTCTTGCCGCACGGTGCCCAAAGCAAAAGCAGTTCGCAAGTGCCGGTCGGCCGACTCCTGAGATTTTCGAATTGGAATTTCAGAACTGAAGTCTTCAATAAAGCTAAGTAACCTGTTGGGAAAATTTCTTGCCTCAGACTGATGTCAGTAAAAGTTAATTGTATTTCTTGTGGGAAGCAAATACCTCATAAGGATTTTCATTCTTACTATATTCCATGCCTAGGCCCTGACCACGACGTCACTAGTTGTCAGTTTTGTGCTAGATTTAACAAATGCACTATTAAACGTCGGTTTGATTTTGCTTTGCATTACTTTGGCCGAAGGTTCAATTATACAATGCCGTCGGAACAACCGATGACGAATTCACAAAAAACGCAAAGACAAGGATAAGGACAGGCATCCGAGGTCCAAAACCGATGACAAAGCCTCTTCTAGTCCAGTCGCCGGTTCTCAGTGAGGCGCTTTCGCAGCCCCTGGCACCCGCTACCTCAGAGCCACAGGCCGCCTCCGACTCCCACGTGGAGACTACTACGCCTCTGGAAACTCAAGGTATTGGGCCTACGGAAACTAATCCCTCAGATGGGTCCAGAGCCGCTGAGCAGACACCGGCTTCTGAGGGTGTTTTCAGACCTTCAAAGCTTACCTTCAAAACAACAACCAAGTCTAAAACACTATTAAAGACAAAGAAACAAGTACAGCATTCTCCTGGACAGGCCTCCATGCCTAAGAAACAGATGCTCAAAATGGCCGAAGACCTAATCACTCTGATCAGGGGTTCCCATCCCCTTCTGATAAAAGGCCTAGGCAGGATACAGACTATGACTCTTCTGATCAGGTTTCCATTTCCTCTGACTCCTCTTCAGACCAGGGATACTCTATACCCCCCTATGAGGACTCTGATGCTGAAGAATCCATTCCTTCAGCCTCTCCTCCTGAGGATTACTCTTTTGGGGAAACTTTACATACCATGAGGGAGCATTTCCATTGGGAGAGCCAGGAAATACTTACTCAGAATCCAAGAAAAGGCTCAGAGATTTTCTTTTATTGCCACAGCACAGGCCCCTTGCTATTCCGCCTGTGTTGGATATTGTGGATGATGTGTTCTCCGAATCTAGTTTAACCCCTGATTCTTTGCCCCCAGCTCCAATCAAACCAGACAGATACTACAGAGTCCCTGACTCTCACAAATTTCTCTATAAAAACCCTGCTGCTGACCCAGAAACTATTTCCCAGGGTCCCAAAGGGGTAAAGGCTTCCACTGCTAAAAATCCAGTCCCCTCTGACAGGGATTGTAGAGCATTGGATAGATGGGGAAGAAAGTTTACACTTCTGCAACTTTAGTAGTAAGGGCTTTAAATTGCCAGTTCCACATGCTTAAATACCAACGATATTTAATGTCTCTGTTAAAACAGAAAATGCGTACAAGATCAGAAGGTCCTGATTTTAAGGAAATGCAGGATTAATTGCATGCAGCTGAACAAGTGGGAAAACATACTCTGCAATGTGGTTTTGATTCATTAGAGGCGTCTTGTAGAGCCGCAGTTACAGGATCTGGCTGGCATGCCTGGTTAAAAGAACAAAGTTTACCTGACCATGTTAAGGCAAAATTATTGGATGCTCCTTTACAGCATGATATCTTGTTTGGTGTTAAGGCAGAAGAGGTGTTAAAGAAAATGGAGGATAAAGCAAAATCTATGCAAACAGTGAAGGATTTCTTACAGGTACAGCCACCTAGATTTAGCAGAAATTGGCCGTCACAAAATTGTTTTTTTCCAGTGTCAGACAGACCACAAAGAGGCAGATACAGATGCCCAAGAGGCAGATCTCAGCCCCAAGGCTCTTACAGACCACGACAGTGGGGTGCTTCAACCCCAAAAGGAGGAGGAGACAAGTCACAACCTTATAGGAAACTGTCCCAATGACTTCCCCTTCCAAATGCCAAGCACTTACCTTTTGGAAGCTCCCTTAGGGGGGGAAACTAGCACTTTTTTCTCAAATTTGGCATATAATCACCCAAGACAAATGGGTACTGAATATTGTGTCTCAAGGTTACAGGTTCCACTTTCACACTCTACCAAGGCCAAGAGGAATGCCAGACCTGCCACAAAATCAATGGGCAGAGGCACAAAAACAAATCCTAGCCCTCATGGACATGAGAGCTATTCAAAAAGTGCCACAACAGGAAGAAGGACAAGGATTTTACTCAAGACTTTTCTTGGTCCCCAGAAAGGACAAAGCCTGTAGACCCATACTGGACCTATCTATTCTAAATACTTACCTGGATGTTCCGAAATTCAAAAAGTGGACTCTACAGCAACTTCTTCCCATGCTGGGCAAGAAGGCTTGGCTTGTTACTTTGGACCTCAAAGAGGCATACCTGCATGTCCCAATCAGAAAAAATTACAGAAGATACCTCAGATTCATAGCTGGCACAATGCATTACCAATTCTCTGCACTGCCCTTTGGCTTATCTACTGCGCCCAGGGTCTTCACAAAATGCCTGGCACCAGTAATTGCATTTTGCAGACAAGAAGGAACTCTAATATATTCCTACTTGGACAACTGCCTTATTCAAGCAGAGAGCAATGACATTCTACTAACTCATCTGGCGTTTGTAAAAAGATTACTAATGGGCCTAGGATACACTATAAATGAAAAGAAGTCAAAACTAGTGCCCTCACAAGAGATAATATTCCTGGTTGCAAGCTTAAATACAACTGCCCAGATGGCTTATCTCATGCCAGACAAGCAAAGACAACTGACTCAGTACTTTCGATTGATGGCAACAAAAAAACAACTCCCTGCAAGAAAAATTCTGCAGGCCTTGGGGTTCATGGCATCCTGCATACTACTAATACCATATGTCAGACTGCATATGAGGAAGTTACAATGGTATCTAAAAAGTGTTTGGATACAACACTGTCACAGTTTGGAAGCAATAATACCACTTATTCCCTGCCTACAACAGGAGTTTCGATGGTGGGCACAGGCATGTCACCACAACAAGGGACAGCCTTTCACTTTACCCACAGCCAGGCAGACACTAACAACAGATGCATCGGATTACGCCTGGGGAGCACATATGGAAGGAAAATGTATTCAGGACAAGTGGGCCGCAGACCAAATGCATCTTCACATCAATCAAAAAGAGATGCTAGCTGTACAAAATATCCTGACAGCTTTCAAGGACCTTCTGCATCCAGGACAACTTCTACTAAAGATGGACAATACCACAGTTATGTGGTACATAAACAAGCAAGGGGGCACACACTCCTACCCCCTCTGCAGACAAGCCATGACTTTGTGGAATACAGCACTGACTTATCAAGTTCATCCGCAAGCACAATTCCTGCCAGGAAAGAAAAATACTCTGGCAGACAACTTAAGCAGAAACATCATGGATCCTCACGAGTGGAAATTAAACCCACGAGTATTCAGCATAACTCAGAAATGGGGGTGCCCAGACATAGATCTCTTTGCCTCCCCTCTGAACTACCAACTGCAGAAATTCTGCACAAGGACTTACCACACACGTGTGGAAAGTGGACGCTGTCTCATTCAGCTGGAAAACACTAAAAGTTTATGCCTTCCCACCACTGCCTCTCCTTTCAAAGGTACTCCTAAAAGCCAGACTAGAGAGGCCAAAAATTATCCTGATTGCCCCGGACTGGCCACCCAGCACTGGTACCCAATCTTAAAGAACTTGGCTCAAGGCTCAGCATGGATTTTACCTCATATGCCTCATCTTCTGACTCAGCAAAACAATCAGATCCTGCACAGCCAGCTCAACCTTAAATCTGGCTGCATGGCAGATTACCTAGCCAAGCAGACAACGCCTCTCTCTAAAGCTGTTATGGATGTCATTTTGGAGGCCAGGAGGCCCAACACCAGGAAATCTTATTCAGAAAAATGGAAGAGATATTCTGCACCTGGAACCAGGCTCAAGGCCTTGACCCTCTTGTTCCAAATATTCCTCAGATATTACAATACTTAACTGAGATGCTGGACAAAGGCCTATCCTTTTCATCTATTAAGATCCACGCCTCTGCCATTTCAGCTTATTACAACATGGATCCTCCTATTTACTCTCATCCATTACTAAGACAATACCTCAGAGGGGCTAAAAACATAAGACCGCCCCGGAGAGCACCAACACCAACTTGGGACCTCAACTTCGTCTTGGAAAAACTTATTTTACCACCTTTTGAGCCAGCCAACTCAGCAGAATTAAAATTCTTATCATGGAAAACTGCTCTGCTTCTGGCAATAACCTCAGCATGAAGAGTCTCAGAGTTACAGGTACTAATGGCAGTGGAACCTTTCATCATTTTTCATCAAGACAGGGTATCTTTAAGAACAAACCCTACATTTATGCCAAAGGTGGTATCCACTGTGGCTCTTAACCAACTTATTCACTTGCCATCATTTTATCCAAATCCTCAGAATAAAGGGGAGAGACTTCTGCATTCATTGGACATACACAGGCAGTTACGCTTCTACTTGGACAGAACAAAAGCTTTCAGGAAAACTGAGCAACTGTTTGTAGCATATGCTGCAGGATCACAGGGAAAGGCTATTTCAAAGCAGACCATTTCAAAGTGGATAGGACACTGTATCCGTTTCTGTTACACACAGCATGGAAAAACTGTGCCTAACAACATTAGGCCACATTCTACCATGGCAACAGCCACTTCAGCAGCCTACCTTAGAAGAGTACCTACCAAAGATATTTTGGAAGCTGCAACTTGGAGTTCAGTGCACACCTTTACAAGCATTACCACTTGCCTCTTTACTTGAAATCCAGATCTGGCTTTGCCACTGCAGTGCTGCAGGGCCTCATAGCCACCCCGAATCCTTTATAGATCCAGCCACCCAACCTCAGCTTTGGGATTCAACCCAAGTGTAATGACTGCAGCAGTGAAACACGATGAACATATTACAGTTTTGTACCTACCATAAATGTAGATGTTCGAGTGTATTCATTGCTGCAGTCCAGGTTACCCTCCCTCCATCCCCACTTTCTTAGCTGGGGCACCTATCTATACCTTTCTAACCTATACAACCTATGTGGTGTATTTGCTTGTAACTGAAGGTATTGTTTTCATTTTTTATGTATGTTTTATTAGCAATATGTATTGCCTACCTATTTGGGGGCACCTGCCATCTGGGGCAAGAAAAACTGAAGAAAATGGCGTCTGCTGCATCTTATATACCCCTGGCGCACTGACGTCAGGGAAGAGGCGACAGCAACCGACGCCGGACCAAGACTTTGTACCTCTGGCCTACTGCGGGACTGCCTGACTGCAGGATAACCCAAGTGTAATGACTGCAGCAGTGAATACACTCTAACATCTACATTTGTGGTAGGTACAAAACTGTACTTTTTCTTCAGTAGAAACTATCTGTTCAGTGGTCTATTCTGCTTCATCCCCGATCTGCTCTTTTCAGCCCGAGAAACATTTGCAGGTAAAAACAAAAGGATATGCAGTGGCAAACCAAATTCAAAGATGAAACGTTAGTAAAAAAAAAAACAAATACCTCCAACTTTAGAAATGCCAAACTATTTGTTATGAATATGAAGAGCACAAAGCTTTCAGGTGAAGAGGAGGAAGGTTGTTTACCTGAAAGCTTTGCACTCTTCTTATTCATAATTAATGTTTTTTTTGTTTTTTTTAAACATTTGTAGGTTCCATCTACTGTGGTGGATTCACGCAGATCTGAGAAAGGCAGGCCTTTTACTCTACCTCCCCCCTCTGCCACTGTGAGCACGGACGCTTCCCACTTAGGGTGGGAGGGGCATTTTCAGGGGAAGATGTTCTAAAGCACATGGACACTGAGACCAGTCTGCATGTCAGCGTCCTAGAATCATGGCAAGCCTTCCAGGAAGCTCTCCCTCTAGGGACAATTGCTGTCCACACAGACATGTTAGTAGTCTGGTACATCAGCAAGCAAGGCGGAACCAGTTTGTACCCTCTCTGCAGAGGCCATGAGGGTTTGGGAATGAGCGATCTCTTCATACCACTTTCTACTTGCAACGCATGTACCAGGGAAATTCAGTGTGTAAGCAGACAGACTCTGCAGATCTATACTGATGCCCCATGATCCCTCAGTCAGTAGCAGATGAGATATTCAACTGCTGGTGTCTTCCCTGCTGTGATCTTTTTGAATCCCCTCACAACTACAAATGCAGCTGTTACTTTACTCTGGTTCCCCTTTTGTGGGCCCGATTGGCCTCCCAGTCTCCTTTATGCCTACCCTCTGCTTCCTTTGATTCTGAAATTTCTCCAGAAAGCCAAATGGTTGAAGAGCATGGTAATCCTCATTGCTCCCTTTTGGCCTCATCAAGTGTGGTTTCCCTTCCTGTGATCTCATCTCAGACATCCTTCATGGATGCTGGAACCCAAACCGGACCTCATTTCTCACACGACCCTAAGACTCCACCCAGATCTCCACACTCTCAAATTAAGTCCGTGTTTTCTCCAGTTCCCATGATCGCTAGAGGGTCCAGGTTTTCTTCTCCTGTCAAGGCTGTCATTTTAGCCTCTCAGAAGGGGTCCACCAAAAAGGTATATGACTAAGTGGAAAAGATTTACTGTTTGGGCTGCCAATTTTCAGCACAGATTCTTTCAGTTCTGACCTTTCTAGATTTTTTGTATAACCAGGACTCTAGTTTTGTGACCATTAAGCTTCAGTTGCCACCCATATCCAGCTTCCATTCAGGATCATCTTCTGGAACTATTGCATGTCCTTCATGGATGCATCTGCAGTCATAACAACTGGGTTGTCCTGTCGTCAGGCAGCCCTTCGGTCGGCCGGATTCCAAAGTCTGGGTCCGGCTTCGGCTGATGTCGCACTTCACCCGACGTCATCTCTGCTGGTCTTCGGGTATAAAGGCATCAGCCGACGCCATTTTCCCCAGTCTTTCTTGCCGCGTGGCGCCCGAAGCAGAAGCTGTTCGCAAGTGCCGGTCGGTCAGATCCAGAGATTACTACTACCGAATACTACTTCGAAGACTTCTAAAAGCTAAGTACCCCGTTGTGGACTCTTTCTTGCCTCAGCCGATGTCAGAAAAAGTCAATAACTGTTTAACTTGTGGGAAACAAATACCTCATAAAGATTTCCACTCTTACTGTTTGCCTTGTTTAGGCCCAGACCACGACGTAGCAGCATGTTCGGCCTGTGCTTCATTCAACCGACGAACGCTTAGGCGTCGGTCGGAGTTTGCTGAACAGTTTTTCGGCTCAGATTTTGCGTACATTATGCCGTCGGATCCTCCGACTACCCAAATTGTTAAAAAACGCAAAGAAAAGACCGACACTTGCGGTCCGCGGTTTCGGCCGAAACCATGGTTAAGCAAACCGCGAGTGTCTCTGTTTCGGCCGAAACCGAGAAAACTGATCTAAGTACAGCTGAATCAATGACTACTACTGAGGTTCCTGCTACCTTACTTGAATCGGCCTCAGAAATTTTACCTACAACAGTGGTTACTAGTGACTTATCAGACACCATCCCTTTGGATGTCTCTACCCCAGCACGTGGTGCTGCTAGGCCTCCTGCAGCCATGTCTATTAAGGCCTTTGCCAGGGCTAAAGCAGCCAAATCTACTAAATCAGTGCCTGTTAAACCCCCTCAACCAGGCCCACTTCTAGTTCACAAATGCTTACTCTGGCAGAAGATTTAATATCCTTAATTAGGGGATCTCAATCTCACCCAGACAGGGCCTCTCAGCCCCCAGAAAAGAGACCTAGAGCAGAGCCCCCCCGAGCCTGTGTCTTCTGATGATTCTGCGGATGACTCAGATATTACAGACCAGCCAGAGGCTCCTTTCTCCAATTATGAAGACTCAGATGCTGAAGAATCCATTCCAGCTGCTTCTCCACCAGAAGAATTCTCCTTTGGGGAAACCTTACATGCCATGCGAGAACAATTCCAATGGCAGGAACAGGATTTCTCAGATTCCAGAAAAGACTTAGGACTTTTCTGCACCTTCCACAACACAGGCCCTTAGCTATACCTCCTGTCCTCTCTGTTGTGGACGATGCATTTAATGATGTCTGCACTGCACCAGATTCCTTACCTCCAGCCCCTGCCAAACCAGATAGATTTTACAGGGTGCCAGACACTCATCATCACCTATACAAGGCCCCACTTGCAGACCCGAAACTATATCCCAGGGGCCTAAGGCAGTAGCCTCGACCACAGCAAAACCCTATTCCTTCTGAAAGGGAAGCCAGGTCTTTAGACAGATGGGGCAAAAAGTTTACACCTCAGCTACTCTCTCAGCTAGAGCTTTAAACTGTCAGTTTCACATGATACAATACCAAGAGTTTATGCTTGATCAGTTAACTAAAAAGCTATCCTCTGATGACTCTATAGATAAGAAATATGTATTAGAAATGGTAAATAACATACAACGGGTTAGTAACCATTCCTTAAAATGTGGCTATGATGCACTGGAGGCTTCATTTAGATCAGCCATGACTGGCACAGTGATAAGAAGACATGCATGGCTGAAGGAACAGGTCTTACCGGATCATGTTAAAGCTAAGTTATTAGATGCTCCTATGGATAAGGCCAGTTTGTTTGGTACACCTGCCCAGCAGGTAATGAAGAAAATGGAAGAAAAGGCAAAATCTGTACAAACGGTTAAAGATTTCTTGCAGGTTCAGCCCCCCAAGGTTTAGCAGGAACTGGCCTGCCAAAAATTGGTCCTTTCCTGACTCCACAAGATCCCAAAGGGGCAGGAATAGACGTTCCAGAGGCAGAAATCAATCCAGAGGGGGTGCCTACAGAGGACGACAGTGGCAAGGTAATAACAGAGGCACAGACACAGCCACTACCACTACAACAGCACAATCACAGTGACTTAATTCTAACTCCGCCTACCAGGGAACAAATAGCAGCACCATTGGGCAGAAAATTAACCTTATTTTCGAAGAACTGGCACTATATCACAAAAGACAAGTGGATTTTGCAAACCATAGACCAAGGTTACCGGTTCCACTTCCACACTTTACCAGTCAAAAGAGGAATGCCAAACCTGCCTCCAAATCAAAAAACAGAAGCTCTACAACAGATAATGCAATTAACAAAGATGAGAGCTGTGGAAAGAGTACCAATAACAGAACAAGGCAAAGGATTCTACTCCAGACTATTCCTAGTTCCAAGAAAGGAAAAAAGTTGGAGACCTATTCTCGACCTGTCCACCTTAAATACATACATCATTGTCCCAAAATTCAAAATGCTGACCCTACAGCAACTTCTTCCCATGCTGGGCAAGGAGTGTTGGCTGGTAACTCTAGATCTCAAGGAGGCATACCTGCACGTCCCCATTCGACCAATTTGCAGAAGATACCTCAGATTTCTTGCAGGATCAGAGCACTATCAATTCTCAGCATTGCCCTTTGGCTTATCTACTGCCCAGAGTATTCACAAAATGCCTGGCATCAGTAATCGCCCACTGCAGACTACAGGGAATCCAAATGTATCCATACCTGGACGACTGCCTGCTACAAGGGGACAACAAAAGCAAGCTGACAACAGATTTACAAAGGGTCATTTACTTGCTACAAGCACTGGGATACACAGTCAATTTACAAAAGTCAAGGCTGATACCATCCCAAACAAGGACATTCTTGGGTGCGGAATTGGACACAGTAAAACAAATGGCATTCCTAACTGCAGAAAAACAAAAAGAACTCCCTCTTTACTTCTTGGCACTAACAAGACAGAACAAGCTAACAGCAAGAAAAGTTCTGCAGGCCTTGGGCTTCATGGCATCATGCATAATCTTGGTTCCATATGCCAGACTACATATGAGAAAACTACAGTGGTACCTAAAGAATTTATGGTCCCAACACAGGCACAGCCTAGAAGCAGAAATTCCACTAATCCCATGCCTAAAGCAGGAGTTCCTATGGTGGGCTCAAGCATGCCAGTCAAACACAGGCCTACCCTTTCACAACTATCAAGCAAGCCAAACCATCACAACAGACGCCTCAGACCTAGGATGGGGGGCTCACATGCTGGACAAATGCATGCAAGGATTGTGGGCGAGGACCAGCTTCACCTGCACATCAACCTAAAAGAAATGCTGGCAGTAAAACTGGCAATCCAAAAATTCAGACCATTTCTCAAAGAAGGCCATTTGATGATAAGGACAGACAACACCACAGTCATGTGGTACATCAACAAACAGGGAGGCACTCATTCATACCCCCTATGCAGAATGACTTTGGACCTTTGGAACCTGGCACTCAACTACAACATCCAGCTACAGGCAATATTTGTACCGGGAAAGGAGAATACTCTAGCAGACATGTTAAGCAGAACCACCTCGGATGCTCACGAATGGATGCTACACCCGGACATCTTCAAGACCATCTCAAAGAAATGGGGAATGCCACAGATAGATCTATTCGCTTCCCCTCTCAATCACCAGCTCAAAAAATTCTGCACAAGGACATTCCACCCACTTGCATGGAAAGTGGATTCGCTCTCCTTCAGCTAGAAAGGTCTGACAGCATATGCATTCCCACCTCTTCCCTTGATACACAAGGTATTACTAAAAATCAAGGAGGAACGCCCAAGGATAATCCTGATAGCTCCGAACTGGCCAAGACAACACTGGTACCCATTGCTGAGGAGCATGTCTCGGGACACAATGTGGTCAATACCCTGATGCCTTTGATGTTAACTCAGAACAACTACAGCATCATGCATCCAAACCTAAAAACGTTGCAACTGACTGCATGGAACATCACATAGCAGCAACTACTCCAGAACTTTCCCAAAGGGTTAAAGACATTATCCTTGAAGCCCGCAGACCTTCAACAAGAAGGAACTATGCAGGAAAATGGAAAAGGTTTGTCATTTGGAGTGCTGAAAGAGGAAAAGATGTGTCGAATATAGATATTGCTAACATTCTGGAGTATTTGGCAGAGCTTCTACATACAGGCCTGTCCTATTCCTCCATCAAGATACATGCATCAGCTATTTCAGCAGAATACAGCTTTGATCCACCTGTCTTTTCACATCCTCTACTCAGGCAGTTCCTCAGAGGGATCAAGAATGTAAAACCTCCTAGGAAACCACCATTGCCAGCTTGGGATTTGAACGTTGTGCTAGAAAAGTTGACACTCGCACCTTTTGAACCAGCAGCAACAGCAGACCTACAGCATCTATCATGGAAAACTGCTTTCCTACTGGCAATAACCTCAGCAAGGAGGGTTTCTGAACTTCAGGCCCTAATGGCAGTACAACCCTTCCTAATCTTCCACCAAGATAGAGTGTCCATGAGGACTAATCCTACATTTATGCCTAAGGTGGTATCCAGAGTGTCTTTAAACCAGGCAATCCACCTACCTACCTTCTTCCCCAACCCACAAAACAGAGGGGAAAGACTGCTGCATACCTTGGATGTACATAGACAGCTACGCTACTACCTGGACAGAACAAAAGTAACAGAAAAACTGACCAGCTTTTTGTAGCCTATGCAACAGGAAGGGAAGGAAAAGCTATTTCCAAACAGACAATCTCCAAATGGATAGGAAATTGCATACGATTCTGTTACTCCTTCCATGGAAAACCAATTCCACAGAACATAAGGCCTCATTCTACAAGGGCAACAGCCACTACCACAGCCTTCTTACGAGGAGTGGCAACCAAGGACATTATTGAGGCGGCTACTTGGACCTCCGTGCATACATTTGCCAAGCATTATAATTTACCTCTGTATTCCAGATCCCGAGCAGGGTTTGCCACTGCTGTACTGCAAGGGATCCTAACCACACCATAATCTAGTCTTCCTCCTCCCCTAGTTGGCTATGGTATTCTACCCAGTTGTTATGACTGCAGATGCATCCATGAAGGACATAGTACAGTTTTGTACCTACCATAAATGTAGATGTCCGAACTGGATAGCATCTGCAGTCAGGATTACCCTCCCTCCTTCCCCTCTGTGGTACTCCTAGGGTATTTACCCTCCTAATAGCTAGCTGGTGGTGGGAGTCTCTTATGGTGTATTTGTTTGTATATATGTACATACATGCTTATTTTTTGTGTTTGCCTTCTATCTTTCTGGAAACATTGGCATTTACCAAAAATTTAGCCTTCCAAGAGGGCAACTGGCATCTGGGGCAAGAAACACTGAGGAAAATGGCGTCGGCTGATGCCTTTATACCCGAAGACCAGCAGAGATGACGTCGGGTGAAGTGCGACATCAGCCGAAGCCGGACCCGGACTTTGGAATCCGGCCGACCGAAGGGCTGCCTGACGACAGGACAACCCAGTTGTTATGACTGCAGATGCTATCCAGTTCGGACATCTACATTTATGGTAGGTACAAAACTGTACTTTCTACCAGGTTATGTAAAGCCTTTATTATGAAGGGTATTTTTCTTCTGAGACCTCCAGTCAAAGACCCTACTCCTCCATGGGACTTCACCCTTGTTCTGCAAGCCTTAACCCAAAGCCCCTTTGAACCGGCCAGTGTTTGTGACTTGAAATATTTGTCTTGGAAATCCGCCCTCCTTGTTGCCATTATTTCAGCCAAAAGGTCTCTGAATTGCAAGCTCTGTCTTCTAAACATCGCTACATCATTTTTCACAAGGATAGGGTTTTTCTGCGTACTAATCCTTCTTTCATGCCAAAGGTAGCCACTTCATCTAATATAAAACCAATGCATTCAGCTACCAGTTTGCTTTCCTAACTATTCCAACAAAGGGTAATATCTTCTACATTTGTTAGATGTTCACAGACAACTACGTTTCTACTTCCACAGGACTAAGCAATTTAGAAAATCAGAGCAGTTATTTATCTCCTTTTCTCCTAATCATAAGGGTCAAGCTGTGTCAGAAGTGACAATAACAAAGTGGATTACTAGCTGCATATCCTTCATTTATGATGAGAATGGTATTGAGGTTGTCTGGTCCTCCAAAAGCCCATTCTACCAGGTCCATTGCTGCATCTGCGGCCTTTTCCTCTAGAATTCCCATTAATGGCATTTGTTCCACAGCCACCTGGTCTAATTTTTATACCTTTGTGACCCATTACAAATTGGATGTGATGTCCAGGTTCAGGGCATCGTTTGGTTCATTGGTGCTGCGGCATATCCTTTCTTGAGGCCACCCAAGAAATCATGTAGCTGGGGACTCTGACCCATCAGTGAAGGAGAATGAGAAGGACAACATCAGATTTTCTAGTTATGTACTTGCCATGACTTGGCATCTGTATTGCCCTGTTCTTATTCTGCTTCACCTTCCCACCCAGCCATCCCCCTCCAAAGCAGTCTTTTGCTTCTAAAGGATCTGGTATAGCCAGTGATGGACCGTAGGTCCTGTTTGAGCTCTTGGTTATCTTTCCCTCTCTGTATCTTGTTTATAAGGGCCAACAAACTCAATCTGAGGAGGTTGGGCTAGGGGTGGAGGATTGTGGGTAAGGGAGGAGCTCGAGCTTGGAAGCTTAAGTCTGTTTGAGACTGCCGAGTCAGATCCAAGACCCATCAGTGAAGCAGAATGAGAAGAGGACAACACATGCCAGGTTATAGTAAGTACATAACTAGAAATTTTCTTTGGGTAGAAGTAGTTTACTAGGTCTGGTTCAGGCTGTTGTTCCTTCTATTTTCTAGTAAAAGAGGGATTCCTCTTTTACTGAACAGATTCAAGATTCTGAATCTGAACAGGAAGATGCAGGGAATGGATACTGTTTTTTTCCCTCAGATTTCTGATTCAGACTCAGGAAAGCTTAGTTTGATTCTGCCTATGAGAGGTGATCTTTTTCAGAGACTATTGTTAGAATCTGCCAGCACTTTCACTGGGAAAATTTTCTCAGTCCCTCAGAAAATACTGAGAGTTGTTAAAGAAGGATTTTCCAGAACCTACACCAGTTCCTCCTGCTCTTTCACTTTTAGAGAATGTGTGTTACTGCCTACAGTTGACTTTAGTCAGCCAGCTGCCACTAAAAAATGCAAATAGGATATATAAAGTTCCTCAGTCTTCTAAATTTTTGCAAACTGTTCCCAAACCTGATCCAATATGTATAACTTTAGTTGCTTCCACTGCTGCCAAGCACTTACTTAATTCCAGTCATACTCTTTCTGATGAGGAAAGGAAAATTATTCATAGGTATGGGGAAACAAACTACACTTCTGCAACTTTGATTTTTAGAATTTTGAATTTAGAGGCTCATAAGTTAGTTTGTTCTGATTATTTGTGAAAGTATGAGGAATGCTTTATCTAAAAGTTCTGCTTTTGAGGAAAAATCTGCATAAAATACGTTTAGTTTCTTCTGTTGCACTTTGTTGCAGTGTGTGTGTGACTCTGCTGATGCTTCTTCTAAGTCTCTGGCTACTGGTACTGTTGTGAGGAAGTTTGCATGGCTGCATTCACAGAACCTCCCAGGTGATTTAAAAAAAAAATAGATTTTAAATTCTTCTCTGGATAGGGATTGTATTTGGATACTCTGCGGTAGAGGTGGTCAGTAAGTGTCATTAAAGGGGCAAACTATTCCAGAGGATCTCTGATTTTTTTCAGCTCTCCTTTTCCAAATTTCCAATTGATTATTCTATCTCCTCATCCAGTTTTGGCAAAAAAAGCAGAATAAACAGTTACAACAAAATATAGATAAACAGATGTTTAAGAAGAAATGGCAAGGAGGCTCCTAAAAGAAGTCTCAAACCTCCCAAAACCAAGGACAGTGCAATATGTCTTAGTGACTCTTCAAGAGATCTTGTAACCACCTCCCACCCTGGCCCCTTTTTTTCTTCAATAATGTCTGAATCTCAGTTTTTCTCTTTAGCAATAGATTGTTTCAGACCAATGGGTTCTGAATATCATTTATCATTTGCAGATGGCAGTGGGAGGAAATTCCTCCTTTCCAGGGGGTCATTCTTCATCCTCCAGATCACACTGTCTTGTTTCCACTGGTTCATCACGTGTTGTCCTAAAAGGTGATAGAACTAGTTCCTCCTTCCCAGGTGGAGAAGGTTTTCTTATTCAAGGTTGACAAAGAAAGAAAATGTTTCAAGACCAGTTCTGAATCTTTCTTTACTAAACTATAACTTTCTTGGGTGGTGTAAGCTATGGAACCTTGCTGGCTAGGCTTACGTAGGCCCTTGGACCAATAGCCTAGTTACCTACCTCTGAACCTATAAACCTGTTCCAAATGATGTCACTTCGCAAGCTGTTACATCATCATCCTCTTTCAAGTTTCCTGGTAACACTAGACTTAAAAGATACTTATCATACCATCCAGACTTCAGACATTTCTTAAGGTTTTGTGTGTGTGGATTGCATTATTAGTTCTCTGCCTTACCCTTTGTACTTTCCACTACACCAAGAGTGTTCATAAAGTGTCTAGCTCCAGTTTATTTATTTAACATTTGTTTACTGGGAAAGTCCGACTTTGAACAAAACCAATTTTCAGTGGAGGCCCGGGTAGAAATGTTCCAGATGCATGTCTTTGTAATGTGTGAGGAAACTGGAACACCTGGAGAAAACACGCACGGACGCAGGGTGGACATACAGACTCTGCACGGAAGGTACCCCAGCCGAGAATCAAACTGGAGAACCTCTTGCTGTGAGGCAACAATGCTGCAACAGTGCCAATGAGGCACCACTGCGCCGTCTGAAAAAACAAATTGCCTCCCCATTGGGGAATCGAACCCTGGTCTCCCGCGTGACAGGTGAGGATACTTACCACTCTAGTAACGAGGAATTATAACTCATTGCAGGCTATAATTTGTTTTCATGTTTAGAAGACTTGCTTTTCTTTGCATAGTCCTTTTCAAAGTACCAAGAATCTCTCTCATGGGTGAGAGATCTCTTATAGAAGTTGGGATTCCAAGAGAAGTTTTTCTTGACTCCTTCACACAGGATTGTCTTGTTGGGATGTCAGCTGGACACATCATTACAAAGAGTTTTTTTTTCCATGGGAAAATAGATCTTTATTTAGATCTGTAAGGTTTACCACCCAGACATTGGTCACTGAAATGTAGAATACCTAAGGATTTTGGGTCTCATGACAGCTGTGATTCTCTTGGTATGCCTGGCAAGAATTCCATGCGAGAAAGATACAGTGGTATCTGAAATCTCTTTGGTCCCAGCACACGACACCTTCCGTCTTTTCATATCCCAGTGCTGGGGTTTATAAAAAGAGAAATCCTTTGGTGGACACAACAGATATCCTTAAATCTTGAGCCCTCTTCTTCCTCCCTGTTTCAAAGAAGTCAGTTGTCACAGATGCTTCAGATTTTGCTAGGGGAGCAGTTTGAGAAGGGATAAAAGTGCACTGGGTTTGGGGCACCAAGAGCACATGTAACTACATAAATATCAAGGAAATACTTGCCCTGATCAAGACACTCCGGTCTCTGAACCATCTTTAGTCCCTGGGACAATTTCAAGTGGTTACAGACAATACCACAGTCATGTGGTACATTAGCAAGCACAAGAGAACAAGGTCATACTCCCCTTTTTAGACTAGCCATGTTAGCTTGGAATATAGCTTCACAGCACAGTCTCACTCTACGGGCATCATATATTATGTCAACAAGCAAAACTGTGTAGCAGACAAAGCTGAGCAGGACCAGAGCAGACCCCCCATGAATGGAAACTAGATTGGGGGTTATTCCAAGATCTGATCCATCCATGGGGAGTTCCTCAAGTGGATGTCTGTCTCCTGTCTGAACAATTGGCTGGCAGGATTCTGCTGTAGTGCTACATTCAAGAAGGCCTGGAAGACTGGATGCCTTTTCTTTTCCTTGGACAAGAATGTTCTTGAATGTTTTTCCACTAATATCCATGGTACTTCTGAAGTTTCAGAATGAATCCCTCAAGAACATTGTGGTGACTCCCTCCTGGCCCAGGCAACCATGGTTTTCCCTTCTTTTGAAATTGGCCAGGGACCACTCCCATAAGCTTCCTCACAGACTACTTACTCGAGAACAGGAGTGTTTGGTAACACCCTAAAATCAACTTCAGTTGTCTGCCTGGATGGAAGAATCTTAATTCCTTTTGAGCACCTGTTTACTGAGGATGTGCACAGGTACTAATGGAGGCAAGAAAGCTTACTCCTAGGAGATCATGTATTAGCAAATGGAAAAGGTTTTCTAGTTGGCGCCAACAACGTAATGAGCGCATGGATTCAAGTCTAGTTGTCTGGTTCTGATATATTTGTGTGAGTTACTGTCCTATGACCTTTCGTATTCTTCTGTCAGGGTTCATTTATTGGCCCATGGATCCTCCTCTTTCAATGCAGTCTCATGTCAAAGTGTTCTTGAAATGGGTTTTGCATAAGAGGTCTCCAAGAAAACCAGTGGCCCCTCTCTGGGATCTTAATTCTGTGTTAGATAAACTAACACTTGCTCCATTTGAACCTTATAATCTGGCTGACTTGAGGTTCTTAACATGAAAAGCAGTTGTTCTTCGTCTCACATTGCTGCAGTCATAACCTGTGGGTAGTCCGCTGTCCTCGGTCGGCCCGAATACCAAAGTGTTAGGCTGGCGTCGGTCATGGTCGCTCAGATCTGACGTCAGTACGCAGTGGTACTAAAGCGCATGACCGACGCCATATCCTCAGTCTTTCTTGCCGCATGCAGTTTTACTGATTGCTCTGATGTCTGCAAGAAGGGTACCTCAGTTACAAGCTCTTATGGTGAGTCAACCCTATTTCATTTTGCATATGGGTAGGGTTTCTGTGAGAATTAGCCCTTCTTTTATGCCTAAAGTGGTATCTGAATTTACTTTAAGCCAAGCCATCCATCTCCCTCTTCATTTGTGAACCTAAAAATGAGGGAGGAAGGATACTCAATACCTTGGATGTGCACAGACAGCTTCGGTAGTATTGTGACAGAACTAAATCTTTCAGATATTTAGATCAGTAAGGTAAGAAGGGGACAACCTGTTTTAAAACAGATTTATTTCCAAATGGTTGTCTTATGCTATTACCTTTTGTTATACTCACCATAACAAACTATTCAAGGCAGGTTCAAGACCCACTATATTGGGGCCTTGAGTTAATCTATGACTTTTTGTTGTGGGTTGGATTGTAGAAGTATTTTAGAAGCTGCTAATTGGTCATCTTGTACATACTTTTACAAAGCACTGTAAGCTTGATTCATTCTCTACACCCAGATCAAGACTTTGCTAGGACAATTCTCCAGGGGCTTCTGGACTCTCTTCTATTCACTTCCCAAATGTAGTTAGCTAAGGTAGTTTACCCATATAGCTAAGGCCACTGCAGCAGTGATCAGTATGATGGTCATAGTACAGTTGCATAAGAAAATCTTACCACAATAGTAGATGTTCGAATAATCACTGCTGCAGTAGCCACTCCCTCCTTCATCCTGCTTGTTTTTGGTGTTTTTTAATGCTAGGGTTTGGATATTTTTTTGTTTTTGTTCGTAGTGTTGACCTTTCAGGGCTCAACCTCACTTTTTCTGCTGGCAGGAAAGCTGTGAAAGGCTTCACACCCAAACTTGTCCCTTAGTTAGCTCAGGTCGAGCTGCCTGACAGTTTGGGGCAATGGAAGTTGCCCTGAAGCTTTGGGAGATGGCCAGCTGTTGTATCCTTTGTAGGATATAACCCATAAAGCTAAAGCTACTGCAGCAGTGATCATTCAAACATCTACTGTTATGGTAGGTTTTACTTGCACAACTACTTTTCTCTAGTGAGCCCATAAGCATCCTTAGTTGATGCCATTTTTAAACATTGTAGTTTTTATTTATTTTTTCATATAATTCAGTATTTTAGACCCTGCTTCAAGACTGAATCTGATGAGCATCATTCTTTGTGTGCTAGCATTTAAGGTCTTGTTGAAATCCAGATTAGGCCTCCACCTTTGTTCTCCTCCGATCTACCTCATTTGTTAGTGTTAATGTCTGCTTGACTGAATAATCTTGCAAATTATTGTAAATTATTTTGCTCCCAGTTTCAAGATCACTGTTCATAGGCATAACCATATTTAACAGGACAAAAATGTTCTGTTTATGTTCATTATCTTCATTGCTTTTATCTCTGCAGTCTGTATTTCATTGTGCTGTTTAGTGTGATTTGTTAGCTCTTCTGTAATACCTGTCTATTATCCTGGCTGAAGAGGGTTCATTAGATTAATTTAATCTTTTGTGGTTAGGGTAATAAATGAAGAAACCTAGTAAGTCCTGTTGGATTTCCCAACATTGTTACCATGTCTGTTTGAGCTTGGTAGCAGAAAGTGCAGTTTTATATTCTGCCCTGTAGTGTTGTGAAACACTTTCCGTCTCTACCAGGTCACAGCCCCACTATGATTATACTTGCCTTTAGTAATGCATAAAGAAAAAGAATGAAGTATATTACAATTAAAAAAAAAAATCTGTGGCTGTATTATGTAATGGACAGCTGTTTTAAACAAGTATTTTTCACCTCCACAGAACTTCTCCTGGTTGATGTTTACCCTGTTCCGAACTACCTTGCCTTCATTGATCTTTCCAGGTAAAAAGCAGTTGATAAATATTTTTGTGGCAAATATTAAGGTAAAAGTGGTGTGTACATTCAAGCCGAGTAAGAGATTATAATCCTACCTTTTAATGTAACACACAGTATAGTATCGTATTGTGAAATGTTTTGTATTTTTAGTGAAATGTTTTAGGAACCAAAGTTCATTTCCTTTGGATAAAAGATATTGCTACAATTTTTAAGGGGTAACTGCAGTGTAAACAGCTTTTCATCTTCCCAGAGTGTATTTTCTTCCCTACAAAATATACAGGCAAGTATTACAGAAACACTAGCAAACTGCACTTAGAAAAACATGGACTGAAGTTAATGGATTTTGTTCTTTGAATGAGACATTAAACCAAGGTGCCATCTGCTTGAGTTGATGGCAACTCAGGTGGATGTAAAAGATCCCACGGTCCCTATTAAAAAAAAGTGTAGGGGAAGTTCCTTGATGCCCTGGTCAAATTTCTCCTAGTAGTATAAATACCATCCCGGGTCTCCACTAAAAATAGGCTACTAGGCTAGTGGAACTAACCTAGTCAACAAAGGATAAATGAAGTAAATGAAAATATTCCTGATCTGCTTTATATAACTGAAGCATAAACTGTGATGATTGGCAAACACACTGCCTTACTGGTACATTGGTAGTAGCACCCTACTGCCCTCCCTTTGGCAGTTTCTCAAAGCTTCAGGTTCTTCCCCCTGCTCATCTGTGGCTGTTAAGGACATAATTAGCTGCCACAGCAGGGTAGTCTTCAACTGCCACAGACAGTACGCCTTAGTTTTTTCTAGTGCTACTGTAAGAGAAGGATCTGTGAGAAAACTATCCCTTGTGGCAACTGTGATCTCATATGGGTTATTTTATTCCACTCCTCTGCTTTTCTGTCAGTACTTGTATTGTGTAGCCTTCTTCTATATTTGTTTCCTGGGGGGGAGGTTCAGTTTTGTAGTATTTTACTTTCTGTTCAAAGCAGAGGATTATATTGTATATATTAAGGTAAATACTACTTTTTCAAGGGTTTATAACCCTTTCCCCAAACACCATAAAACATTTAGGGAGTAATTGATGGACTTTCTGTACTGGGGTTGTTTTAGCAAAGTTCTGTCACTGCCTTGTGCTGCCACAATCATGAGTAAATCTTGTCAGTTATTTCTGTTGATTTTTAAGCATTATTTTGACAGGAAAACTCAACTGTTATCACAGTTTTTATTCATATCTTCTTGTACATAAGTGAATGGAATGATTTTTATTTAAATTGCATTTTTGGTGCCATTTTGTTAAGTATTTCTTATAGGAATTTTTAGTAAGTTGATGCTTAATTTCTTGTCTAACAATATTTTATGATGTGTGTATTTTTGGACTAATTCTTGCCTTTATTTCTTAAATTTAGAGTCCTTTGAGACATTTACTGGCACCATTTTGTTTATGGAGCATTACTGACAGGAATTTTTAAGTTTATTCTTAATTTCTTGTCTGACTATTTTGTACTGCATTTATTATTCTTGCGCAGTTTTTAGCTTTTATTTCTTTATTTTCAGGTCCTTTGGGGGATATATTTGTGCTTGTTGTTGGATTATTGAAATTGCTATAATTTTGCATAGTGTATTCCTGTAGAAATAGAATTAAATTTACTGTTTTAAGGAAGAATAGTGGGTTTTGTCCATTCGGATACTGGGCTGACCCGTGCAGTTAGTACTTGGTATTAATCAGGCTAGAAATTTGTCCCCTGACTTGATGGACTGTGATACAGTGCCCCCAACTCCACCACTATCTACAACTTATGCACCTAAAACTCCTACTAATTAATTACATAATATGCCTCAGCCTATGGCTTGTGACTCAAAGTAGCCTTAGCCATGAGCAGGTTATCAGACCAATCACCTTCTTTTACCTCCAGGTCCCCTGGTGTGATGGTATGGTACCACAACTGTGTGACACGTCCATCTGTCACATTCTTCATGACTGTACCGTTGCCTGCTTAAGGTATAGGAGAACCAAACACTTTGCTTGCAAGGGAAGTCAAGAGGGCACAGATTATGCTGTTAGTATTGATAAGTCTCCACTCGGGGATTCTCCTACTAGGTTTGAGTATGCAAAAAAAAAGTAAGGGAGACTTTAAACCCACCTTATTTTTTTTTATCAAAAGTCTTTGGCTTTTTTTTCCTGTTGCTTGGACAGTTGATTATGGGATGGCCATACCTGGGTTATGACTAATGTCGGCACTTCCACTACAATTCTGTCTTCCTTGGATCCTGATTTGGTTGGGGATCTGGTGTCAGACTGTTTTAAGCAGGGATCTTTTGGAGACCTTTCCTCCATTGATCCTGGCAGTTGAGGAAATTTTTAAGAAAGCTTGTACTTCTCTGCTTATGCAAGCTCTGCTTAGTAAATTGTGGTTTGTGTATGTGTACATATATATATATATATATATATATATATATATATATATATATCTATATATATATGCATATTAAATGAGTGTGTATGTGCATGTATGTAATATATATATATATATATATATATATATATGTGTGTGTATATATATATATATATATATATATATGCGTGTGTGTGTGTGTGTGTGTGTGTGTATATAGATTATATATATGTATGTATGTGTGTGTGTTTATATTATATATATGTATGTATTTGTGTGTGTGTATATATGTATGTTTATGTGTATATATATATATATATATATATATATATATGTATATATACATATATATATATATATATGTATGTATATATATATATATATATATATATATATCTATATATATATAATGCGTCTCAAATGTGTGTGTGGTTATATAAATTCTAGGTACATCGGTCTTTCAGATAGACTGGACAAGTTGCCTAACATCGTAGGGAAGCGAGCTGGCTCAGTCCAGTATGGTGGCGGTTAAAGTATTTTTTTCTTCCATTGTTGTACATGTGAATTTGTGTTGAGGAGTTGCTGCTTTACCTGTTGAGCAAAAAGTTTATCAAAAATTTTGTTAATTTGTCTCAAAATTTGCTTTAGAGAGTGACTTGGAAGAGGCTTTTTCTATTTCAAGAAATGCATTATTTTCAGTGGTAATACAAGAGGTATACTTTCTGACAGAGAATCTTTCTGATGAGTTTAAATCTGAGATTCTGTATGTGTTACTCCAGTCTGATTGTGTACTTTGTGTTCAGCAACTAATCAGATCCTTAATCAGTGGGATGACAGAAATGTGCAGAGGTAGGACTGTTGAAATTTCATTTCAGTAGTTTTCTCCTATAAGCAATGTTATTTTCAATGGTTTACCAAAAGGAGCTCAAAGCTGAACTAAACCAAAGTACCTCAGGTTAATGGCAGACCTGGTTCTCCACCAAGCCTAACAAAAGGGGTTCCTTTACCATAAAAGGATGTCTCTTTTTCTGCTGTGCATGTACCAAGACATGGTACCTGTCTTTCTGAAGTCCATCTCTGTGTGCCTCAGTTCTGTAGTTGACTTTCAGTAAGGTGGCATGGCTGTCACTGGTTCCTGTTAAATAGATGCTCAATCTTGTTCACAGGCATTTCAGGTGGCAGTCGTAACATCAGTTGCCTCCATTCAAGGGGGCACCTTCTCACCACTGGACCTAACTTTATTCTCTTATATGGCAAATGCCGGTCACCAAAGTACTTAACCAGTCCTTCCTTTGGAAAGATTGAGAAATTGCCTTCTCCATGTTTTTCCTTTTCCCCAAATCAAAACTATCATTGAGACCATTAGTCCCTTCCTTTTGCTAAGAAATTTGGTGTCTGGTTCAAACTGTTGTTTGTTTGCCATTTGGGCTTCCACTGCACTGAGTGTTTACCAAACGCCTTCTCCTGGTTGTGGTCTACTGTTGAAGTCTGGCCATTCATTAGAAGCCTTCAAATTCCTGCAGAGCAGCTGTCTAGGTGCTTGGAATTGCTAGAGTTAGCTGTCAACTTTCCTGTCCTAATTAGATGTCAAGTTGAACCTCTGGAAGTCATGTTTGGCACCTTCATAAAGATCGATTTTTCTGGGTTGCTTAATCAACTCTTGCTTAATAAGGGCCTTGCTTTCTGACGTCAGTCATGTCTTACCAGACAGTGTTGTTTGCATTCTCCAGGAGAAAAGTCTGTTCTTCAGAGAATCCATAATTTTGGATAAACTGCATCCTTGATTCTATTTTTACCACAAACCATCTTTTATGGGTAAAAATGTTTTTGGCATGTCCAAAATTGTCAGACCTAGCATTTTCTTTCTATGGAATTCCAGTGGCCAGTGCTGCCTTTCTTCAGATGAGTGTTTGTTTTAGTGGTAGACACAACAGTCAAGTATTTTTTCTAAGACTTCCTGTCTCCTCTCCATGGCCAGCGCAATCTATATTGATAGATTTGTCCCACTTTGTTTGGGGAGCAGTGTCATTGGAGAAGCAAGTGTTAGCAACTTGAGGGCCTAAGGATGCACAGAAGCACATCTATATCTGTAGTACTTGGCCATGGTTCATACCTTGAAACTCCTTCACCACCTGTGGACTCAAGAGTCCTTCTGTGATGGTCTCAGACTTCATCTTAGCCATGTGGTACCTTTGCATTCTTAGGAGTACGAGGTTGAGGTCTTATCCCTTGTACCAGCTGGCGTATATTGTCTGGGAGCTGACTTCTTTGTATTCTTGGACTCTTCAGGCATCATCCCTTCCTCCCTGTCAGAGCAGTTTGTTGTGACAAGACAGACTTTGCAGATCTTTGGCAAATCCATACTAGTGAAAGCCAAAGACGGTGCTCTTCCAGGTTATAGTCCAGATGTGAAGAACACCTTGAATAGGTCTGTTCGCCTCCTTTCAAAACAGTCAGCTTTTAACATTCTGTTCCAGATGTGCTTACATGCTTAGAGGACAGACACATTCTTGTTTCCCATGACAGGAATGTTCCTGTATGCATTCTACCCCTTCCACTGATTCTCAAGGTATTTCTGAAGGTTCAATAAGAAATGCCCATGTTCATTGTGGTGACTTCCTTTTGGTGTAGGCAATCTTGGTTTTCCTTTTTAATGGTATTGGCCAAGGGCAATTACCACAGACTTCCTCACAATTTGGATCTGCTCACACAGCCTCAGCAGTGACTGGTGCACCTAGATTTGGAGAAACTTCAGTTGGCAACCTGGATGATTCAATCTGGACTCTGTTTAGGTACTTGCATTTTGTATTTTGATGATGGGCAGAAGGTGTTAGACGACCAGAAATACTGCTACTAGAAAAAGTTTTGGTTTGATAATGTATGAGGTTTCCTAGGTGGTGCCTAAATTGAAATTAAGTGAGAGGTGGGCATTGTGGTTAATTTCCCACTGGTCTTCAAACTGTGGTGCGAGTTTCTTTATGATGGCTTGGTGTATGCACCTGTTAAGGCATATTTATGGTCATCTTTGTATATCTACCTGTGAATCCTCCTTGTTTTTCTTTTTTGGTAAAACAGTTTATGAAGGGAGTATTAGATATGAGAACTCCCTTGCAAAAACCTTTTTCCTCTGTGGGATTTTTATTTAAAAAAAAAGACCTTACCACCACTTAAACCAGCAGCTTATGCTGATCTTAAGATGTTCTTCGTGTTTCACTGTTGCAGTCATCATATTTGGGTCATCCCTGCCAGGGTAGCCCTCAGTCGGTCCGATTACCAGAGGCTTAGTATTTCTGCATCTGATCTGAAGTAAACTTCATTTGATCAGCAACCTGTGGGTATTGGATCCGACCTCGGATCCGAGCCAGCAGCCTTCCAAGCTAAAAGATCCGAGCTCTCAGCTCTTTCCCTTTACCCATAATACCCTGCTACCTCTCTCCAGTCCACAGATCTCGTTTGCCGCTGCTGCTGACAGCTTAAGTGACGAGCTCTCGGCGTTGGTGAGAGTATTTAAAACCTTTTAAAAACTCTTTTCTTATAGTTTTTTCATGTGTGTGAGTATAGTAGGCCCTTAGTTTTCTATATGTGTAATTTTCGGATAATGTTTTGTGGTAAATTGTAAAGTTCTAGTTTTTTTCCCTCCCCTTTCTTGTGTGAGTGGGCACGTTTCAACGTGCGATGGCTGAAGGGCCTAAGGCCATTTTTTTCTAAATACACTGTGTGGTCATAAGCTGTCCCCAGCGAATGGCCACACTCAGTGCGTTCTCTGCCTGGAGGTGGCCCACTTGTCTTCGGGCTGCCATGTGTGCGCCGCCTTTAACCCCCCGGGCTGTGAGGGATAGGAGGAATAAGTTAATCCTGGCGGGACTCTTGCCCGCGGGTTCTTCTTCCTCCTCTCTCTCAGTGGCACCAGCCGCGGCTGCGGCTGTCCAGCCTTCAGTTCCCCCTCCCCTGGCAGGGACTCAACCTCCCTCTGTGTCCCAGGGAGAGGGGGACTCTTCTAGCAAAGAAAAAAGGCATAGGGAGAAGGACCGGCATAAGAGCCACAAGCGATGGGCAGAGTCTCACCCCTCTGCTCCGCCTCCTAAGTTAGTTAGCTCTCCCAGGCGAGTCTCCGTTTCTTCCCCCTCTCGGCTCCATTCTCCCTGCTTTTCTCCAGAGCCGGAGGAGGAGTCCCGGTCTCCCTCGAGGTCGTCTAGGCGGCCTTCCCGGCCTGCCTCGACGACCTCTTCAAGGATACTCGAAGTATGTCTGACGCTGATATGGACCTGATGATGCGTCGATTCCTGCAGGCCCAAATGCAGATGGGGGTGCTCGTGCCTCCCTCCTTCCCGGGGGGAGCTCGGCCCCTTTCTTTGCCCCAATTGCTCCTTCTCCGATTCACTATCGGGTTTCGGAGTCTTTGGATCCGAGCCGTCTCGGACCCGGGGAGTCGGTGCCGACAGTCGTGGCTACTTCGCCAACCGTACCCTTGAGCGTATCGGATCCAACCTCTCGGGGCCAAGAGCCGAGCTTCAGATCCGCAGGGGTCAGTGTGTCTTCGGCTCCATTTCATCGGAGCACACTGCCCTTTTGGATCCAATCGCGTCGGCTCCGACTCCTGTCCGCACTTCGGAGCCAAGGGGGCTACTCTCAGAGCCAGAGGAGAGTGGCTCGCCCTCTGCTTTTGACGTGGTGGAGAGGATGCTGTCGAGGAGTTCCAGGTCCCCGGTCCGGGCTGCGGATCCACCCCTCACTCCCTCGCATTTGGGCCTGTCGTCCGGCCCCAAGGACAGCCTGCGCCGACGCTCCAGTTGGTCCCCGTAGGGGAACAGGACCTCGTTGGTGAGGCCTCCTCGGACAGTCCCACTGAGGAGGTCCCTCACAAACGCAAGTGCAAGAGGAGGGACTTGGACCCCCCCCCCCCCGAGTCCCTCACGGAGGACACGGACTTAGAGGAAGGGGAAGGTTCCCCAAGGTCACCCCCTGAAGATGTCTCCTTTGGGGACATTATGGAAATACTGTGTATTAGAGGGGGGGGTGGTCAGCCCAAAAACCTTCCTCGGATGAGTCTGTGTTTCTGGAGGCGTTCGCAGGCCTGTCTACCTCTTGGGTGTCCCCCCCAGGCTGATCCCCTGGTAGACTTAATTACTACCAGGGCTTGGAAGGAGCCAGACACCATGGAGCCAATCCCTAGAAGACCGGACAAGATTTTTAGTCCCCCTGACAAACAGGCATGGAATAAAGGGTCCCCAGTAGATGCCATGGTGGTGGCGGTTGCCACTAAGAAGGAACTAGCGCAAGAAAGTTCCTCAGTCATTCCTCCTTATAAGGAGTCTCAGACGATGGACCATATTGGAAAGCGGATGTTTGCTTCAGCCACCTTTTCTATAAGGGCGCTGAATTATCTGGCACACGTCATTAGACTCCAGCGGGATCTGATAAAAGAATATGCTGGAGCTCCCCCAGAGTCCATGGAGGCCGAGGATAAATGGACTTTCTCGGCTCGCATAGCCACCCTAAAGTCAATTTCTAACATTTCCATGCAGCTTCTCTCCCATGCCATGGAGGGAGCGGCTAGAGCCAGCGGGGCACAGGTCGCCTTGCGGCGCCATGCCTGGCTTCGACTTTGCAGAACCCTTCAAGGTGTCCTTCGCGAATGCTCCCTTTGATGGTTTTACGCTATTTGGCAAAACCATCCATGACACGCTGCTCCAGAGTGAGAAAGACGGGAAGACGCTGTCTGCCATCGGGATCAGCTTCTCGAATCCTCAAAGGTCCTTCTCAAGGAACCAGGGAGGACAAAAGAAGATGTGGTTCCAGAAGTCCCAGCTGTCCCGTCCCGCTCCAGACCCTTCGTCCTTCAGAGGCAGAGGAGGACAAGGTGGACGCCAGCCCAGAGGCAGAGGGGAGGGTGAATAATTTCGGGTCCAGAGAACCCTTCTCGGACCGACCCGCGCAGCAGCCCTGAGGGCATGCCCGGCTGTCCCTCTCTGGAGGCAGTCAGGGGTTGGTTTTTGGAGCACCTACAAAGATGGGAGTCCATTACGACAGATCATTGGGTGCTCCGAATAACATCCAGAGGTTACACTATCCCCTTTCTGAATCTTCCCCCACGAACAAAGCGCCTTCCCGATGTCCCACCCAATCAGAGGGAGGCTGTGGCTTCAGAAATAAAGAAGTTGCTAGAAAAAAGGGCCATCCAGCACATCCCCCCAGAGCAATCCGGGTTAAGCAATTACTCCAGGTTCTTTTATGTGCCAAAAAAGACGGGGGACTTGAGGCCAATTCTCGACCTGTCAACTCTAAACCTGTTCATTGCCAAAGAGAAATTCCGGATGGTCACTCTGCAATCTATTCTCCCCCTTCTACAGGAGAATGACTGGATGTGCTCCATAGACCTCAAGGATGCGTACTACCACATTCTCATGGACAGATGCTTCAGAAGGTTTCTCCGCTTTCGGCTAGGAGCCAGTCATTTTCAGTTCAGGGTTCTCCTGTTCGGCCTCACCACAGCCCCCAGGGTGTTCTCCAAAGTCAAGGCAGTTGTAGCAGCCCACCTGAGACTTCAGGGAATTCAGGTCTTTCCGTACCTAGACGACTGGCTCCTCACCGCCCCCACTAGGCATCTGCTCTGCTCCGCCAGGGATTATTCCTTATCCTTGGCCCAGCATCTAGGCATTACCATTAATTTTCAGAAGTCGTCTCTTCATCTTGTGCAATTTCTGCTTTTCATAGGGGCCAGGATAAATACACTCCAGTCCAAAGCCTTTCTGAGAGCGGACAGGTTGCGCAACTTGTCACTGCATGTAATAGCGCTCCTACAGTCCCCAGCCCCGCCTGCAGAATTGGTCCTGAGAGCCCTAGGATCTATGGCGGCAGCCATCAACCTTTCACCTCTGGCGCAATTACACATGAGAGTCCTTCAATGGACTCTTCAGGTTCAATGGTCTGTCCTCCTACACCCATTGGATTCTCCGGTTCCCCTAAGCAGGGTTTGCAGGAACTCCCTTCTTTGGTGGCTCCATTCCCGAGAGCTGCGGGAAGGGAGACCATTTGTGATGCCTCAACCCCAAGCCACGCTGACCACAGAGACTTCTCGCGGTTGGGGGGGGGGCATTCCATGGGCAGAACCGTCCAAGGCACGTGGACCCTTGTTAGAGACCGTTCTGCATATCAGTGTCCTGGAGATGAGGGTGGCGCTTCTAGCGTTGCAAGCACTTCAAGACCTTCTTCCTCTGGGAACTATTGCAATTCAGACAGACAACATGGCAGTAGTCTGGTACATCAGTCAATAAAACGCAGAAGCTATCCCAGAACTAATAAACTTGTCCTAGTCTGGAACAAAAAAAAACTCGTTCTTAAACAGAAGTTCCTTTTATTAGTGACCCCAGGAATAAATGCACGAATAGCTGTTAGAACAGTAATGCGAATAAAACACAAAATTACTTCAACTTTTCACCCGTTGCTCTTCACAACGGGTTTTGTCAAAGATGAACCACCAATGTTTTACTGTGCTATATATACAAGTGCACCAAAACCAATTAATCAATTAACATTTAATGGTACCAAATATAAAAATCAATTCTGTTTAAAACTTTTTGCTTTCAATACTGAACTATATAAAAAAAATATATAAAGTTTTAGTTTTTTCTTTTCTCTTTAACACTTCTTAAAATTAAAATTAACTTTAATTTATTTGCAAAATTATTGTACTTGTTGTAGCAGAAAAAAATGTAAAATGTAAAATGCGAAATGTATGTAAACATAACAACCTGCTAATGGACCTATAATAATACTTTGTTGTTCTAAAGAACCAGTACTACCTTTTTTTATTATTAAAAAATATGTGTATTATTATGAAATAAATATACTAAAAATTTTTAACTTAACCAATTAATTAAATATATTATAAAATGAATTATAAATAATTATATAAATATATAAGTACTTTCATATTATGCTACATACAGACAAATATTAATGTTGTTCGTACCATGTAAATAGTAAAATCATAAATAAATGCTACCAAAAGAAGTGGGAAATAAACTTTATGATAAAACAAAATCTGTCTAGTGACAAAAAATTAAAAATAGTGTTTCATTATAATTATAATTTACTTCTTCTTAGTTTAAGAAGGCTGGTGATACTAATAGCTTCATTTAATCCCGAGGTTTTGATGCATTTAATTTTTCTAGAGTTTCCCAATCTCCTCCTCTGGGGTTAATGGGAACTTGTTCAATGACAAAAATTTTAGTGTCATATTAGGGCAATTGTTAAGATGTTTCACAAAAGGTGTCTCTTCTTTTGCGAATATCGTAAAGTAGATTTAATATAGTAACCATTTGTTTCAACAATAAAAGAACATTGTTTGCAACTATTACATTTGTATGTGCCAACCTTACCACCTCTATTACCAGGTTGTGCGGGTGGTTGCTTCTCAAACATGTTTTTAGGTTGGTATTTAACCCATTTTTTGTATCCTCATTTGTAATTAGAATGGGCCAATATTTATTAATCATGCTCTTTATTTGAGAATTATCGTTATTAAAAGTACAACTAAAAATAGCTTGGGATGTAGGGGATTCACTTCCACTTCAGGTATCCCAATAATGGCCTATACATGTCTATTCTTCCTTGTAAAACTTCTTGGTACATTTTCTCAATTAATGTCAAAGGATAAATCTGAAAACTTCTTATCTGTGCTGCACATTCTAGAAGCCCTGATGAATTGGCACTACTAAAATGGAGATATGTATTCGAGAAGGATGGTTTTCTGTAAATTGAGGACTCAAATAATTGTGTCTCTGTGTTCTTGTGTAATAACACATCCAAATAATTAATCTGATTTTCACTAATAGTAGATGTGAATTTTAAAAAATTGGTAGTCTCATTAATATAAAACAAGAAATCTTCCAAACTTGCTTTACTACCTTCCCATAAAATACAAATATCATCCACCATTGTGATGTGAAAACAAATACATTTTCCCAATAACAAAGGACCATGTTTATGTATGAGGGAGGCATGGTGAACCCATGGCAACTCCTTTGTTTTGTTTAAAAATTCACCATTAAAATAGATAAAATTATTATTCAAAATAATGCCCATAAAATCTGATAATAAATTAATAATACTGTTACTAAAATCTGAAAATTTTGTTAAAATTCGTTGAACCATTGTATGCCAGTATCATGTGGAATACTAGGAAATAATTCTATTACATCAATTGTTACCAAGAATAGATCCTCTAGAGAAATAAGAAACATTAATATTTTTAGGAATTCTAGGAATCTTTACAAATGTGCTGTATTGATGAAATAGCCTTCTTAAGTGTTGCGTCAACAAATTTGCAAGGGGTTCTGCAATAGGTCTAAATTTTAATGGTTCTAACCCTTGTGTACCTTGGGTATTCCAAAAATTATGGGTGTAAGAGGTTTGTTAACTACTAGATAATTGTAAAGTTTTTCATTAATAGCACCTTGCAATAACAAATCATACAAGTTGTGTTTAATCCTAGTATATGCAATGTTCAATTCATTGAGGGAAAGGGTACTGTACTGTTCTGTGTCCTGGAGTAGGTTGTATATAATTTCCTCATACTTAGTTTTTTCATTACCCTTATCTGTTCATCTCTTAACTGTTTGATAAGTTTAAAACAGTTCTGGGATAAATTATGTTTTAAAACACTCTTTTTGGGATGGTACATCAACAAACAGGGAGGAACCAGATCTTACCCTATTGTCGAGAGGCTATGAGAGTTTAGGAATGGGCAATTTCCACCAACCGCTTTCTGACAGCGACGCACATTCTGGGTGGGTCCAACATTCTAGCGGACAAGCTGAGTCGCTCGATCCTCACAATTAAGAGTGGTCTCTAAACCCGTCAGTAGCGAATCAGATCTTCCTCAGTTGAGGTCAAGCTTGCTGCGATCTTTTCGCTTCTTCAAACGCAAAATGCAGCAAGATTTTCACTCTGATTCCCCCAATAGGGGAGAGCCCCAGAGACGCTCTGGTTCATGCTTAGCCCCCCAGTCTTCTTTATGCTTATCCTCCTCTTCCGCTAATGACAAAGTTCCTACAGAAAGCTTATCGGTTGGGGAGCAAAATAATCCTCATAGCCCTATTCTGACCTCGCCAGATCTGGTTCCCTTACCTGCGGTCTCACAGCGTAGCTCCTCCTTGGCTCTTAGATCCCATTCCGGATCTGATCTCTCATCCTGTGGGATTACAACCTCCAAACCTGGACAACCTCAAGCTCACGGCTTGGTTGATCCAGTTCCTCTGATAGCTAGGATTCCTGGTATCTCGTCTCCCGTAAAATCTATTCTGGTGGCGGCACATAAACCTTCTACCAGGAAGATCTACAGAAGTAAATGGAAGGGTTTTCCATCTGGGCCAAACGTAGGGATTTAGACCCCTTTGCTGCTCCCATTCCAATGGTTGTTGAATTCCTGTCCCATATTTTCTACCAAGGAGCCAGTGCTTCTACATTCAAAGTCCAAATGGCAGCCATTTCCACATAGGGGATAACCTTGGTCCCTTAGGGTCTGCTAAGATATGCAAAACCTTTTTGAAAGGCACCTTTCTGTTGAGACCTCCAATCAAGAATGTGGTTCCCCCGTGGGACTTAACCTTGGTTCTTCAGGCACTGACGGGCCCACCCTTTGAACCTGCAGCTTTGGTAGAGTTAAAATTTTTATATTGGAAAATGGCCTTCCTGATTGCAATTACTTCAGCCAGAAGGGTGTCTGAACTTCAAGTCCTTTGTATGAAACCCCCGTATCTGGTCTTCCATAAGGACAGAGTCTCTCTCAGGACTAACCCTTCATTCTTGCCTAAGGTGGCCTCCAAATCCAATATCAACCAAAACATTAACTTACCTGTTTTCTTCCCCAACTTTCAAAACAAAGGGGAATACAGGTTGCACTTATTGGATGTGCACAGACAATTGCGTTTTTACTTGCAAAGGATAGAGGCTACTCGGAAACTGGATCAACTCTTCGTGTCTTTCGCTAAGCCATCTTTGGGGAAGCCTATTACGAAAGTTACCTTGGCGAGATGAATATCACACTGCATCATTCACGCTTATTTAGCTTCCGGTCGGCCTGAACCCTTAGGGGTTCATGCCCACTCTACCCATTCTATGGCTACTTCTGCAGCATTCTGGTCAAAAGTTCCTCTAGATGACATCTGCTCAGTGGCTACTTGGTCCTCTTCTCATACCTTTATTTCTCATTATAAGCTGGATCTGATATCCAGAGGTAGGGCAGCATTTGGCACCGCAGTGCTCCGGAATATCCTTCCTTGAGGACCGCCCAAGGTTTTTGGTAGCTGGGGACTCTGTCCCACTGGTTGCTGAACAAATGAAGTTAACTACTTCAGATTAAGAAGTTATGTACTCACCATAACGTTCCATCTGAGTAGGTAACTTCATTTGTCAGCAACTGACCCCCCCCCCTCCTTCCCCCTAGCCTCTTTCATGGGTTTAGCCATGACGGAAGTTTTCCTTTGTCATGCAGCAGGTTAGTGTTCTGTCGAGTGTCTTAGATTGTTTTTTGTTGGGTGCATATTTGGCAAACTCGATCTGAGGACTGGAGGGAGGTAGCAGGGTATTATGGGTAAAGGGGAGGAGCTGAGAGGTCGGCTCGTTTAGCTTTGAAAGCTGCCGGCTCGGATCCCACAGGTTGCTGACAAATGAAGTTACCTACTCAGATGGAACGTTATGGTGAGTACATAACTTCTTATTGCTGTTGCTCCAGGACTGACGTCAGGTCGTCAGTGGTATAAAATCAGGCAGCCGACGCCATTACACCAGTCTTTCCTGCAGAGGAGCCCGAAGCAGAAGCAATTCTCACGAGTGCCGGCCGGCCACTACCTAAGTTTTTTGTTTCCGAATTGAAGTTGGTATTCTAAAGCTAAGTACCCCTTTGGGGATCCTTTTTTCTTGCTCTAACTGATGTCAGAAAAAGTTAACAATCGTCTCACCTGTGGAAAGCAAATATCACACTGAGATTTTCATTCTTACTGTCACTTGTTTAGGCCCAGACCATGTCCCCTGCTGTCACTTTTGTGCTTTGTTCAACACCAGAACTATACGTCGTCAGGTCCTTATTGTAGCTAGATATTTTCTCTCAGTCCTTGAGTTCCGATATGGCTTTGGTAAGCCATCCGACAACAGATCTTCTGAAAAAATGTAAGGATAAAGACAGAGACAGACTGCACAGGTCCAAGACTGCCAATGATGCTTCCATTAAGCTAGTCATCAGTTCTCCGGTTCTAAGTGAGGCCCCTGATGCCTGCTACTGTGGATTCGCAGGCTGCTACTGAGACCCTTTCAGAGTCCGTTATGCCGTGAGACTCTTCTTCGACTAAGGATCCTGCGGTTGTATCTACCTTGGATGAGTCCGGAACCGCTGAGCAGGCATCAGCTTCCGAGGAAGTACTTCATACTACTGATACTCGACACAGACCAACTTCTTTCCCATCCACAGTTATTTCGAAAACAACAGAGTTTCTAAGGCCCAGGTTACGAACCACTCCCAAAAACCGATGACCCAAGTTCAGGCGCCTGCTTATTTGCCTCCGTCTCAAACGCTTAAAATGGCGGAAGACCTTATAATACTTATCAGGGGAAACCAGGCTACCCCTTCCAAAAAGAAAGAGACTTTTCCCCAGTAGTTTTATCTGAACAGGAGTCCGATGACTCTGATGCATATGAAGATATGCAACCCCTCTCTGCTTATGAGGATTCTGATGCAGAGGAATCCATCCCTTCAGCCTCTCCACCCGAGGACTTTCCTTTGGAGAACCCTACATACTTTAAGGGAGCATTGCCAATAGAAATGTCAGGACTATCCTCAAGTCAAAAAAGAGACTCAGGGAATTCTTAGATCTTCCACAGCACAAACCTCTGGCCATTCCTCCTGTCTTGGATGTTGTGGATGATGTTTTTATGGAATCCAGTCTGACCCCTGACACCCACCCTCCTGCTCCCAGGAAATCTGACAGGTACTATAGAGTTCCTGACTCTCTCAAATTTCTTTTCAAAAATCCTACTGCTGATCCCGAGGTAATCTCTTGAGGGCCTAAAGGAATCAAAGCAACTTCAGCTAAGAGTCCCACCCCCTCATATAGGGATTCCCGAGCATTAGACAGATGGGGTAAAAAAATTATATACCTCTACTACTCTTGCTGTTAGAGCATTAAATTGTCACTTCCACATGCTGAAATATCAGCAACATACCATGGAACTCCTCAAACAAAAATTATCTTCTTTCCCTGCTTGTGCAGAAAATAGAGTTACAAGAGTTAATGCATTCCGCAAGTCAAGTAACTAAGCACACCTTACAATGTGGTTTTGAAGCCCTAGAAGCATCTTGCAGGGCAGCAGTCACTGGTTCTGTCCCTAGAAGGCATGCTTGGCTTAAGGATCATACCTTGCTAGACCATGTCAAATCCAAATTATTGGATGCACCCTTGCACAAAGACAACTTTATTGGCACCAAGGCAGAAGAGGTCTTAAAAAAGATGGAAGAAAAAGCTAAATCTATGCAGGTAGACGTTTTACAGGTCCAGCCACCGAGGTTCAATAGGCATTGCCCCTCCAAGGACTGGTCCTTTCCTGCCCCCTCCAGGTCAGCTCAGCCCAGACCCAAGGGAAGCAGACCCCCCCCAGACAACAGCCCCAGGGAATGCAGAAATATAAGCAATGTAGTTCCTCCTCTTCAGAACCAGGGAGTGCAAAGCCACCCCCTTATGGTAAGAGCTCACATTGATTTTACACTCCCACCCCTCCCGCTACCCACCTGCTCTTGCCCCTAGGAGGAAAACTCTCCTTCCACGCAAGCAACTGGGCCTCAATTACCATTGACCACCGGGTACTCAACATAGTGTCCCAGGGATACAAATTTTATTTCCACACTCTGCTAACCCCATAATGGTTCCTAGATCTTCCCCCAAACCAGTGGGCAGAGGCCAAAAAGCAAGCCCTTTCCCTGATCTCTATGAAGGCATTAGAGCATGTTCCTGTAGAACTGATAGACCAAGGTTTTCTACTCCAGACTCTTCCAGCAGCTTCTGCCTATGCTTTCCAAGGATGCTTGGTTAGCCACCCTAGACCTAAAAGAGGCCTACCTACACATCCCAATCAGAGAATCATGCAGGACATGCCTACGTTTCAGGGCAGGATCACTGCACTTTCAGTTCTCTGCGCTTCCCTTTGGCTTATCCACTGCTCCCAGAGTTTTCAGAAAATGTCTGGCTCCCGCCATTGCTTTTTGTAGAAAAAGGAATATTCAAATTTACCCATAATTAGACGACTGCCTGAATCAGGCAGACACTCAGGGAAAGCTGCTAAAGCACCTGGCCTTTGTAAAGGATTTGTGGACCTCCCTGTGGTATACTATCAATGAAAATAAATCCAAACTAGTACCCACACAAAAAATTTTATTCCTGGGAGCAAGCCTGGACACAGCATTCCTTACACCAGAAAAACAATCCTACCTGACAGCATACTTCTCTCAACTAGCCACCTGGACCCAGTTATCCACAAGGAAAATCCTGCAAGCTCTAGAGTTCATGGCTTCTTGCATTCTACTCATTCCATATGCCAGACTGCATATGAGGAAACTACAGTGGTACCTAAAAAGCCTTTGGCGTCAGCACTCTCAAGACCTGGAAACTCTTACACCAGTGAGAGGTTGTCTAAGGAAAGATTTTCTTTGGTGGGCAGCAGCATGCAACCACAACAAGGGACTTCCCTTCTCACAACCCCACGCTGCCCAGACCCTCACCACAGATGCATCAGACTATACCTGGGGTGCACACTGGGACAGCAGGTACATTCAGGGCCAATGGAGCCCAAATCAAATACATCTGCACATCAACCAAAAAGAGATATTGGCTGTTCAGCACGCCCTGACAGCTTTCAGACCCCTTCTCTCCCCGGGGCGTCTACTGATCAAAACAGACAACACCACAGTGAATGTGGTATATCAACAAGCAGAGAGGGACTCAGTCTTAGCGTCTGTGCAGGCTTGCCTTGACCATTTGGCACACGGCCTCAGCCATGCAACTACACCTGTTAGCACAATTCCTGCCAGGCTCTCTAAACTCTCTGGCAGACAACTTAAGCAGAAACCTGCTAGACCCACACGAGTAGCAGCTAGACCAAAGACCCTTCACCCTTGTAACCCAGAAATGGGGCAACCTGAAGGTCGACCTCTTTGCCTCCCACTCCAATCGCCAACTTAGAAAATTCTGCACCAGTGAACCTCACAGCAAGGCCTGGAAAGTGGATGCTGTATCCTTCCAGTGGGTATACCTCTCGGTCTATGCATTTCCCCCTCTACCACTTATTTCAAGGGTACTGCTCAAAATAAGGGAGGAAAACCAGAGGACAATCCTGATTGCCCCAGACTGGCCCCGCCAGCACTGGTACCCATTGCTGAGCAGCCTGTCACCCCTGCCACCATGGCACCTACCTCAGATCCCAACACTCCTGATCCAGAGGAATGGAGAATTCATGCATCCCCAATTGCAGACCCTCAATCTGGCAGCCTGTCTTATTGCCTGTCCTCTCCTCAAGCTGCCAGTCTAAGCAAACAAGTTCTAGATGTTGTACGTGAGGCCAAATGCCCCAGCACTAGAAAGTCGTATGCTGACAAGTGGAAAAGGTTTTGCACCTGGATCCAGACTAAAGAAGCTGGAATGGCACAGCCCTCCTTACCTGTCATCCTGGATTACCTGGCAGACCTACTACACAGGGGTCTATCCTTTTCTTCCATTAAAATTCATGCCTCAGCCACCTCTGCTCATTTCAGCACAGAGCCACCTCTTTTCTCACATCCTGTCTTCAAACAATTCCTAAGAGGGGCTAACAACTTGAGGCCACCCAAAAGAGCTCCTACCCCAGCTTGGGACCTAAACTTTGTGTTGGAAAAGCTCACCCTGCCCCTCTTTGAACCTGCAGCTTTAGTAGAGTTAACATTTCTCTCTTGGAAGATGTCTTGCTTCTGGCCATTACTTCAGCTAGAAGAGTATCAGAGCTACAAGCACTGATTGCTGTAGAGCCTTCATCATTTTCCATGCTTACAGGGTCTTCCTCAGGACTAACCCATCCTTCATTCCAAAAGTGGTGTCCATTGTGGCTGTCAACCAATCCATTAATTTGTCCACCTTTTTCCCTAACTCACAAAACAAGGGGGAAAGGATTCTGCACTCTCTAGATGTGCACAGACAGCTCAGATTCTACCTAGACAGGACTAAATCTTTAGGAAAAACTGATCAATTGCTAGCCAGCTTTGCTGCAGTAGCAGAGGGCAAGGCCATATCCAAACAAATAATTTCCAAATGGATATCACACTGCATCAGTTTCTGCTACAAACAGCATGGGAAACCTCCCCCGAGGGGGTCAGGACACTTTCCTCCAGAGCAACCTCCATCTCTGCAGCTTTCCTCAGAGGGGTCCCCACCAGGGACATCCTGGAAGCTGCAAAATGGATATCTGTTCATTCCTTCACCAAGCATTATCACCTGCCTGTCTTCTCCAAATCCAGGGCAGGCTTTACCATTGCTGTCTTGCAGGGCATCCTAGCCAGCCCCGTCTTCTTGACTGCCTCCACCCTTTTCTCCAGCTTTGGGAATCAACCCAAATGTTCTGACTGCAACAGTGAAACATGAAGAACATAGTACAGTTGTGTAGACTTACCATAAATGTAGATGTTAGAGTGTATTCACTGTTGCAGTCCTGGTTTCCCTCCGTCCCTTTTGTCTTATTTCTCTCTCTTTCCTTACAAGGAATTTTTAGTATTTTCCTTTCTACTGGTGGTGTTATTCCACCATAACCTAGCTCCCTATTGGCTCCTAACAGGGCAAGAAAAACTGATGTAATGGCATCAGCTGCCTGATATTATGCCACTGACTACCTGATGTTCAGTCCTGTAGTGGCAGTAACTGACGCAGAAATACTAAGCCTCTGGTATTCGGACCGACTGAGGGCTACACCCGAGCAGGGATAACCCAAATATGATGACTGCAACAGTGAATACACTCTAACATCTAAATTTATGGTAAGTGTACACAACTGTACTTTCTTAACTTGGAAAGCTGTTTTGCTTATTGCTGTGATATCTGTAAGGATCATTTTTGAGCTGCAGTTCCTATGGTGGGACAATCCTGATTTCCACAGATGTAAAGTTGACACACACTAATCCTTTAATGCTCTGAGTAGTTTAAGAATTCAATCTCCAATATTTTTTCTCCCGGAGTTCTGTCAAAACCCTGGAATTCAGGAGTGACATTACTTTATACCTTGGATGTGCCTCTGCAGCTCATTTCCTATTTCGACAGGACAAAGCCCTTTAGGAAGGCCAAAAGGCTTTTTACTTCCTTCTCTGTGGTATTAAAAGGCCAACCTGTCTCTAAGCAAACCGTTGCACATTGGTTGTCCTCTTATATGTTTTTTGTTTTGTTACTACCACCATAAAGTGGTGAATCCAGGTAAGGTAAAGCCACTCCTCAATAGCATTTTTTAAAGTGGTTGACTCGAAGTATACTAGAGGTGCCAACCTGGTCCTCAGTCTATTCTTATACAAACAATTACAAGCTGGATGCCTTTTCTAGATCCAAAGCAGATTTCCCTATGACCATTTTCTAGGGGCACCTGGACCCCAATCCTTCCTCCTCCTGGGTTGGGTTAGCTTTGTGAATCTACCTTTATGCCGGTGTATTTGTTGAACATAATACATTTATATAAGTTCCACTTACTTGTAAAACTAGATGTTCGTAGATCACACTGCCTTATTGGCAGTACCCTCCCACTGTTTCCTTTTGGATATACATAGTCTGTGGTTAGTGGTTGCTGCTGTATTTTTTATTTAGTAGCTTTTGGTGTGTATGTGTGTGTGGGGGGGGGGTAGTAGCTTTGGTTTGGAGCAGTAGGTGTTTGCAAATCTTGCATTTTTTCATCTGCTGTTCCTTTTGGGCCCTAGGAAAAAGTAAAGGTTATTTCCTGTGGTTATTACGGATTATCCTGCTCGGGCAGTTAATTGGTCCTTAACAGCCACAGACAAGTGGGGGAGGATCCTGAAGCTTTGAGAGACTGCCAGAGGGATGGTAGTATGCCACTAAGAAGGTGTGTTCTGTGAACATATACTATTACAGGTAAGTGGAACTTCCACAACTGTACTTGTTTTGGCATTTCAGTGCCTTTAAGCTCCCTAACATCATAACTTTACATGGTATACCTTTTTGTTTAGAAAGTTGTCTACCTGGCTGTTACGCTATGCAGTGCATAAAATTGAACATTTAATCGCCATGAAAAGCCCATGTAGCAGTTTTGTGTTCCTTTCATCCTTCTGTCTTACAGGAATCATAAATCCATTAAGTCTTTTGAGTGGTAGATTATTGTGAAGAGGCAGTACTGTTGTCACAGCTGAAGGAGTAGGTGAGACTGAATAGAATGAAATGTGAAACGTTGTAGGTAACAGAGGGAATGAATTTGAGAAGAGTATTCTTAGGTTAGTTAAGAAGTGGTCCATCTTCAAAAACATGCAGGGCTGTATCTCACAGCCATTTAGTACTGCCCAGCAGTTAGAGCTTTAATACTGCTTTGCTACCCATTTCTAATCAGTCATGCTTCTTTCCCGGCAGATGTCTAGTTATTCACTGTTATTCATGCAAGTCAGACATGAAAGTACTTAAGCTGTTACAATTTCCTTGTTTTATTAAGTTATTCTCAGAAAAACTTAGGATGAAATTTATGGATTCCTTCAGTCAACAATGTGTTTGGTAACTTATCATTTTTCTTATTCTTCAGTGTGTTTTCTTAGCTTTTTATAACCTTTTCTTTAACTCTATCCCGTAGGATGAAAGTAGAGGGATCTGTTCCCTTTTAGCACCATGCAGTAACTAGTATTTAACCACAGATCCCAAGGACCATGTTGCTCAGTGTCACAAAAGGAAATATTGTCAGCCTAGCTATCTGGAATTTTGTAAATAATTGTCATTTATGAATATTAATATGATTTATATAGAAGTGTGACAGAGGGAGATACTGCCAGCACAGCTGTCTGGAATTTTGTAAATGGTTGTGTCATTTGTGAATATCAGCCTGATTCATATGCTTGTGTTACAAATGTATTAGAACTCTATGTCATATAAGATGGTTTGTACAGGCGTGTGCTGAAGAGATATGTTGTAGAGTACTCAGGTTAAAGATGTATCCATAGTGTACCCTACTGGAAAAGAATAGAAATATATATAAACTATTGTAACTGTGTAAATGTATATGTTTTAATAGTGGGAACTGGCACATAGAAGGTTAACTTGCAAAATTTCAGAAAATTGTTAAAATGAAATTATTTTATAACTCCTCCATAAAAAATGGTTTCAGTGCAACATGAGACTTAGTGTCTAGTACTAAAAGATGTTCTTAATGTTTCACTGTTGCAGTCATCACACTTGGGTTATCTGCCTGCAGGTAGCCCTTAGTCGGTCCGAATACCAGTGTCTTGGGATTTCTGCGGCGGATGCTGTCGCTTCTTCCATGATGCCAGGTCGTCAAGGGTATAAAACAGGCAGCCGATGCCATTACATCAGTCTTTCTTGCCGAGGAGCCCGAAGCAGAAGCAGTTTGCAGGTACTGGTCAGCCGCTACCTGAAAATTTCATTTTTCAAGTTTCAAACCTGAAGTCTTCTAAAGCTAAGTACCCAATTGGGAGATCCTTTTTTCTTGCTCTAAAACGATGTCATAAAAAGTTAGTAATTGTCCTGCCTATGGAAAGCAAATACCTCAAAGATTTTCATTTTTACTGCGTCACCTGTTTAGGCCACACCACGATATCCCTTGCTGTCATTTTTGTGCCCTCTTTAATGCTCGAACCATTCGTCATTGGGCTATCTGTCACTAAATTCTTTCACTCTCATTCTCCGTATTCTGAAGTGGCTTCAATAAGCCATTCAACTACCGATCTTCCCAAAAAACGTAAAGATAAAGACAGAGACAGACCGCATAAGTCCAAAACTGCCGACGACACTTCAGTTAAGGTAGTCAATAGTCCACCGGTACTAAATGAGGTGCCTTTGCAGCCCTTTATGCCTGCTTCTACAGATTTTCAGGCCTCTACTTAGACCTATTCGGAGTCTGGTATGCCTTGAGATGATGCTTCAGCTATGGAACCTGCAGATGTCTCTACCTTGGATGGGTCTGGAGCTGCTGTGCATTTGTAAAAAGCCTTCTCACTTCATTGGGGTACACCATCAATGAAAAGAAATCACAACTGGTGCCCAGTCAAAAGATTGTATTCCTAGGAGCAAGCTTGGGCACAACTTCCCATATGGCATTTCTCACTCCAGAAAAACAGGTCTAGCTGACCAACTTCTTCAAACAAATGGCCACTGGAACCCTGCTATCTGCAAGGAAAATACTGCAAGCCCTAGCATTCATGGTCTCATGTATTCTGCTAATTCTATATGCAAGACAGCATGTGAGGAAACTTCAGTGGTACTTCCAACAAACTCATCAACAACGAAAGCACCTTAGACTGGATTCTAATAAATAGCCATCACCAAACTTACAAAGTAGGGACCCTCCCCAAAGATATAAGCGACCATGCACTCACCTTCATAATCAGATGCAAGAATGACATTCCTAGCCCAATCACCTATAGGACAATAAGGAGCAACAAAAATTTTAACCCCGACATCTTCCAAAATGAACTTAAGGCATGTGATTGGTCAGCCATCAAACACCTACCTGCGGAGGAAGCAGTAAAATACTTTAATACTAAATTCCTAGGTATTCTAGACTACCATGCACCAATACAGACCATTAGAACTATGATTAAACCTGCCCCCTGGCTCTCAAAAGCAACCAAACAAAAAATGCTCCTTAGAAATAAAGTCTGGGCCAAGTGGCGTACTACTAAAAGCCCTGAGGATCACTTAAAGTTTAGACAGCTAAGAAACAATACAAAAAGAGTCATTCTGTCAGATAAAAGAAACTTTTGCATTCAACTCTAACAAACCCATCAAAACAAACCACAAAAGTTCTGGGCAGGGATTAATACACTTTTACACTCAGGTTGTTCTGTCACACCCACCCCATTAGGCTCTGACCATGATAGTCCCAAGCAAATTGCTAATACCTTTAACACATTCTTTACTGAGACCATTCAGTCTCTTGCTAATCAACTAACTCATGACAGCTCATCTCTGACTACCTCTACTGCTAGCTTACCTCCCTCATTTCAGCTTAAACCTGTCCCTACATCCCTTGTCTGTACCCTTATTCAGAAACTCAAACCAACCACCTCTGCAGCTGATCTACTACCTGCAGAATATCAGCAAAAAGCTGCAAAAGCCATAACCTACCCCATCTCCATCCTGATTAACAGAACTATCACGGAGGGAACTATCCCATCTATTTGGAAGATCTCACGTATTATCCCCCTGCATAAAGGTGGTAACTCCAATGAATTATCAAACTATAGACCTATTGCTATATTATTTCCACTGGCAAAAATCATGGAGAAATGTATTCATAGACAATTGCTAAACCACCTAATAGATAACTTATTAGCCAACTGCCAACATGGCTTTAGGCCATTTCATAGCACCACTATTTCCCTCTTATCCTTTTCTGACTGTATGAACAAAAATTGCAATAACAACACTCTATCCTCAGGCCTCTTTATTGATCTCTCTAAAGCTTTCAATATGGTTAACCATCAATTCCTCATAAACATACTCAAAAACCCATCACTAGATGCACTGGCTATACAATGGTTTCAATCCTACTTAAACAATAGGCAACAGGCTGTTCTGTGGGAGAATAAATTATCTACCCATCTCCCCATTGCGCTGTGTGTCCCCCAAGGCTCTATATTAGCACCTCTTCTTCTTTCTATTTTTATCAATGACCTACATTCTGTAATACCTCAAACTACCTGTATACAATACGCAGATGATTCCACATTAATATGCTCAGCCACCTCTACATCAGACCCTCACCCAAAATGTGTTTAACACAGTCAAGAAATGGATTCTACACCGTTGCCTCATCTTGAGCCCCAAATAAACAAAACTCCTACTATTCACTCCCACCCGTAGGGCCTTGCCACTTAACTTTACTGTTACATCAAACAATGGTACTATCATATCTCCTGATTCAACTGCAAAACTACTAGGGGTACTATTTGATAATAACCTTAACTTTGATACTCACATTAACAGTACTATAACCTTAACTTTGATGCTCACATTAACAGTACTATAAAAACAGTCAACAAAAAACTAGGCTCCTTCTATAGAATCAAACCCTTTCTGACCCCATTAGCAAGGGCTACTATTGCCCGCACCCACTTAATCTCTACTCTCCTCTATGCCTCCCCTAGATATACTAACCTGTCTAAAAACCACCTGAACAAGATGGCTATCTCCTACAATAATATTGCCAAATTTGCAACAGGTTCCACATTCAGAACCCATCACTGTATTAATTTTGAAAAACTAGGATGGCTAGAGTTGCCAAATTTACTACTGTTTAACCAATTAACAGTTGCCCACAAGATCCTGTATCAGCCTACTAATACACCAACCTTATCACCCCCTACAATAACCTTAAGACCCTATGCTCATCTAATAAAATATTAGTACAAATAGGTAAAACCAACAATATGGCTGGTGACTCTCTTCTCTAATACCGTGGGCAAAACCGGAACTCACTCCCCAGTGACCTGACCTCCCTTTCCTCAACAACACTATTTAAAAATAAACTGAAACTCTACCTAAAATCCCATTTGTTATGCCCTTGTGCGAACCCAAACTAATTACCCCGTTTATTGCAAGACACCTGTCACTTCATCTGTATATACTAGTTGCTTTCTGATGACCATAAAGAAAATGTGCTTTTATATGTTAATCGAATCTCTTTATCAATATCTTCTTATAACTAACCAGATATAAGTAATACGATTCTGTAAGCATAAATGTATTGAAGTGAAGATAATTGCTTATATATTTAATGTTCCCACATCTGTAAAAACTGTCGTAAAGAATTGCTTAAATATGTATTGTACCTGCATCTGTAAAAACTGTCATTTTATATAAATTTTACTGTGCTTTCGAGGAGCTTTTCTCCCCTGGCCTCTGCTGAAAATGGACATATATCCAGCTTGACTAGCCCGGTCAACAAATATAAAATAATACTTAAAAAGTCTTTGGTGCCAACATTCTCAGGACCTGAAAACAGTCGTTCCAATCATACCTTGTCTAAGGGCAAAGTTCCTTTGGTGGGCAGAAGCATGCAACCACAAGGGACTGCCTGTCACTCAACCCTTCGTCACCCAAACCCTGACAACAGATGCATCAGACTATGCATGGGAGGCTCACATGGCAGGCAAATGCATTCAGGGCTACTAGAGCCCAGGCCATATTCTCCTGCACATCAGTCAAAAAGAGATGCTAGCTGTACAGAATGCTCTGACAGCCTTCAAATACATAATCCTTCCAGGACAGCTGCTGATAAAAACAGACAACATCACAGTTATGTGTTACATAAACAAGCAGGGGGGGGGCACCCATTCATACCCACTCTGCAGGTTAGCCATGACCCTGTGAAACACAGCCTTGAGCAACCAAGTGCATCTACAAGCTCAATTCCTGCCAGGCAAACAAAATTCAATGGCAGACGACTTGAGCAGAAATCTCCTAGACCCACATGAGTGGAAATTGGAGCCCAGCACCTTCAGCCTTCTAATCCAGAGGTGGGGGACACCAGAGGTGGACCCCTTTGTCTCCCCCGAGAACCACCAGTTGAGCAAATTCTGCACCAGGAACCCTCACAGCAGGGCCTGGAAGATGGATGCCCTCTCCTTCCAATGGGAAAACCTCTCAATTTATGCCTTTCCCCCTCTGCCCCCCTCTCAAAAGTATTCCTCAATATCAAACAGGACAGGCCAAGATAAATTCTTATTCCCCCAGACTGGCCACATCAGCACTGGTACCCACTCTTACGCAGTCTGACAACAGTGCCACCCTGGCACCTTCACCAGACTCCTACCCTGCTGTCCCAGCAGGAGGGACAGATTTTGCATCCACAGTTGCAAACCCTAAACCTTGCAGCCTGGCTTATCCCCTGAATACACCACCAGCAACCCTCAGCAAACAGATGCTGGACATCATTCATGAAGCCAGAAGGCCTAGTACTAGCAAATTCTATGCTGAAAAGTTGGAAAAGACATTGTTCTTGGAATCAGTCTCAAGGAAAGGACACAGCAAGTGCCCTGCTTACCTCTAAGCCTGGATTACCTAGCAGAGCTACTCCACAGAGGCCTATCCTCTTCCTCCATTAAGATTCATGCCTCTGCCATCTCAGCTCATAATACTGAGCCATCTCTATTTTCTCACCCTCTCATCAAACAGTTCCTGAGAGGGGCTAACAACTTAAGGCCCCCTAGCTGCTTCAGCAGAGTTAAAATTCCTCTCTTGGAAAATGGCCTTGCTTTTAGCCATAACTTCAGCAAGAAGAGTGTCTGAGTTACAGGCGCTAATGGAGCCCTTCATTATTTTCCATGCTGACAGGGTTTCCCTCAGGACTAAGCCACCCTTTATGCCTAAGGTGGTGTCCAATGTGGCTCTAAACCAATCCATCCATTTGCCAACCTTCTTCCCTAATCCTCAGAATAAAGGGGAAAGGATCTTGCACTCCTTGGACGTGCACAGACAGCTCAGGTTCTACCTTGACAGGACTAAACCTTTCAGAAAATTTGACCAGCTGCTAGTCAGCTTTGCTGTAGGGGCAGAGGGCAAGGCCATTTCAAAACAAACCATTATCCAAATGGATAGCACACTGCATCCAGTTCTGTTACAGGCTCCATGGGAAACCTACCCACAGGGGATCAGACCACATTCCATTTGGGCTATTTCCACCCCTACAGCATTTCTCAGGGGAGTCCCTACCAGGGACATTCTGGAAGCTGCAACCTGGAGTTCTTTACACACGTTTACCAAGCATTACCACTTCCCAGAGCTGGATTTGCTACTGCAGTCTTACAAGGCCTGTTAGCCAGCCCTAACACTTCCTGACTGCCTCCACCCTTCCTCAGCTTTGGGAATCAACCCAAGTGTGATGACTGCAACAGTGAAACACGAAGAACATAGTACAGTTGGGTACACTTGCCATAAATGTAGATGTTTGAGTGTATTCACTGTTGCAGTCCTGGTTTCCCTCCCCCCAGCCCCTGTTTTTCTCTGTCCTTTCTACCTCTCCCCTCTATGGCCATTTTTACTGGCAGTGGTATTTACTTTTTACTGGTGGTGGTCCCCACCATATACTAGCTTCCTATTTGGGGGCTCCTGACATTTGGGGCAAGAAAAACTGATGTAATGGCATCAGCTGCCTGTTTTATACCCCTGACGTCATGGAAGAAGCGACAGCATCTGAAGCAGAAATCCCAAGACTCTGGTATTTGGGCCGACTGAGGGCTACCTGAAGGCAGATAACCCAAGTGTGATGATTGCAACAGTGAAAGCACACTAACATCTACATTTATGGTAAGTGTACACAACTGTACTGTTTCTGTACTGTCTTTAAATTTGGAGGAATGGATATTATTTTACAACTTCCATCATGTGCCTTGGATCTAAGAGTTTGTTTTTCACAGAGATGCTAAATGCCACCAGCTGCAGTGGGGGAGGGGTTTACCTGGGATAGTCAGAGATAATAAGAAGTGTTGTCATGCTGCATGTATCTCAGCAGCAATATTTGAGATATTAATTTAAGAACTCTGAGAGGTAGGGTATTTTGTATTTTGTCTTTGACCTGACAGCATCAGCTGGAAGACTCACTCACCACATTTGTCTTGCCTGGCTCTGTAAATAAGTTAACTAAGATACATTAATTTTTCTTAGATACAGACAGGAATATAATGAAGTATAGCTTAGTTGTTTTCTTTATTTGAGACTGTCCTGCAATGTTGTTTTAAGTATTTCCTGTAATTTTGAACTCTGATATAATTCTTTATTTACTGAGTATTTTCTTATTCTCTTATTTATTATTAAATATATTTAAACTTTTCATTGTGGCTGATATGTGTGACCTATATTTTAAGTTCTGGGAGTACTTGCATATTTATTTGGTGACACTGTGGGCCACTCCTAATAGCCTCTTGGTCAAGTAACCGTTTGTATTGTTAGTAACATTACACTGTAAGATTAGACACACTTTTAAGGACCTTAGGGTAGCTGATAAGGAGTGGCTGGTGGCAGTCAAAGCTAACTTATAGTGTGGGAAGAAGGGGGCATAGTTACTAAACCTATGCCAGCCTTTCCCAGGTGTGTGTGTGTGTGTGTGTGTGTCAGCTACTTGGGCAGGGACATGAAGCACTGATTGAACAGAGAGAGAGGTATGGGGGTATTGGCCACTCAGCTGAGATCTCAACTCTGTAACTGTGCCAGTAAGGAGTCTTATTGGGGATCTGGAGAAAGAAGGAGAAACTAGCCCCAGACTGACTGTGGTGTCTGTGTACTCTTAAGGGAAATTGCACTTTACTGTGTTTTGTGTACTTGCCATCCTCCCAGTGTGTATGTCCCCCACTGTTGCCAGTGGTGAGGATTGAGGCTTCTTGATTACTGCGCCAGTGGTGGGGTGTCACACTTGGCGCCAGGCATGCAAACTGCATGTACTGTCTGAGAGAAGAACACAGCATTTCTGGTGCTTCCTTTGTTCAGGGTTTAATCAAGCAGTGTGGGAGTGGCACTGAGAAAATAAAATCTTGATAAAACAGATTATTGGTGGGAAAAGGCCTGAACCCAGCAAGTCATGTGATTTACTTACTGAATTCTCAGTTCCTGCTCTCTGCTAGCCATGAAAATGACGCATCTGAAGACTGGACGGAGTTCTTTAAAATCAGAATTCTGCTGCTAGAGTCTTTGGTCCAGGCAGCTTCACAGATGGAGGCACAGAACCAAATTATTACCTCAATAACCAGTATAAGCCGGAGATAGTTTTTCCCACTAACTCTTTGCTCAGGCCCCTGGAGCTGGCTCACCCTCAGAAGTCAGTCTTGCCCCAGACTTTCCCTACCTCCAGTTTTTGATTAGCTCCAAGATAACTTGTACCAGTTTTTTGTTAAGACACAAATGTAGATAGATGGCTAGCTCTTCTGTCACCACAGTGAGGGGCACTGGGAGATCTTTAATACATCCCATTTTCTTTGCTTATCACTCCTTTAAGCTTCCCCATTACATCTATATACCATACATCCACTGTAATCTTGTCACTTTATAATGACCATGTTAGGTTAGCTAGCTCTCTTCTTACCCAGATTTTAGCAGGTATCCGTGCTGTCACAGAATTACTACACAGCATTGATTTACCTGACTTGGTATTTGGCACTGATGCATAAGTACCATACATTGAAAATTACTGAACCTACACACATTGCCAACATACTGGCTGACAGGTTCAGTGCAAACTTCTCCCCCCCCCTCCCCCCCAAAAGGAGAGATATCTATTCCAGAGGATTGTAGCCCCCCAAACATCTCCAACGCCCAGGTGAGAACTGCCCTCACTAAGGCAAAAAACACAGCATCCATGGGACCGGATGGTGTCCCCGGCTGTGTGCTTCATGAACTCAACGAGGAATTAAACCCACAGTTAGGACAGCTGTTGAATCTTAGCCTCACCTCAGGATACGTACCAAGGAGTGGCGCACGGCGACTGTGGTCCCACTTCATAAGGGCGGTGCCTCCACAGACCCTGGAAATTACGCCCCATTAGCTTGACAAGCCTTATCTGCAAAGCCATGGAGAGGATCATAATGGAACTCATAAATAAAGACATAGGGAACTTGCAGACTTTGGATCCAACTCAGTTTGGCTTTGTCAAAGGCAGATCCTGCCTCTTAAACTTGGTTGACTTTTCGAGACAGTCACCAAGGCCATTGATGAGGGAAAGGCAGTCCATACAGCCTACCTCGACCTGGCAAAGGCCTTCGACACAATACCCCACTCAGGTATCATCGAAAAACTCATCAGCTTGAATGTAAACCCATACATCACAAGATGGGTTGCAAACTGGCTAAGTGACAGAACCCACAGGGTCAGAGTTGCTGGAGCCATGTCAGACTCAAAGCCTGTCACAAGTGGTGTCCCACAGGGCTCAGTCCTGGGTCCACTCTTGTTCGGCATCTACTTTTCTGAAGTACAAGCAAACACAGGAGGGTTATGGCTGACAAAGTTTGCAGATGACTGCAAACTGGGCCATAGTCGAAAACACATCTGACACAGATATCCTCCAGAAGGGCCTCACAGAAGTGGATAACTGGTGCCAGAGCCATGGCCTGAAGTTAAACGCCAAAAATGCATAGTCATACCCTTCGGGAAAAACAAGGTTACCCTAGCTACCATATAGGTGGCAATCCACTGAGCACAGAAAAAGTCATCAGAGATCTGGGGACCCAGGTTGATAGTAGCCTTCGTTTGACACTCATGTTGCTAAAGTAGTTAGGAAAACCTTCTATATCACCCACCTGATCATGAAGGGATTCACATCTAGATCAAGGGAGGTCATCGTCCCCCTGTACTCATCACTTATTAGACCTATGATTGAGTACAATGCCCGTTCGAATGCATCTGACCAGACACCTGCTGCAGCTTGAAAGGCCCCAAAAGTTCCTCACCAAAAGGATAAAGGGTCTCAAAATATGTCTTATGCTGCCCGACTGAAAGAACTCCAGCTCTATTCAGTCTCATACCGCTTGCTCAGAGGTAACCTGTGCCTGACATATAAGGCCATGTCAAACCCAGATTTGATGAATATGCTTCACCTGAAAAAATCTAGATCCCTCAGAACCACAAGGGCGGGAGACTTAAACCTTGACACGGTTATAAATAGAACGTGCTGGAGGGACAGATTCATCACCCAGAGACTCCCTATGCTGTGGAACAAAATCCCGGTACATGTGAGGCAGAGCACCTCTCTGGCCTTGTTCAAGAGGAATCTTGACCAATAGATGGGAGATTGCAGATATACCCCAGGGATTACTTCAGTGTCACTGCTTGACAGAGGCACAGCAAAATGATAGGCATAGTTTTTATTCAAACTAAAGGGGTGGCGAAAGCCACATAACTATGGGCTAGGCTTATAAATGCCCTTGGGCAGATAGCCTAGTATGAACCTATGAACCTATGAACATGCATTGTGTGTATTTCTAGTGCAGGTCTTCTCTGTCTCCTGTATCAGTGCCTCCAACAGGCCCCATAAAAGGCACCGAGTCTAACCTATATTGGGCTAGGCCTTGTGATTTTGGCACTGGCAGACCACATTACCTTTATGCTAATGTTGGTGCAGCCACTGCCCATGCACCCATTGCACACATCCATAGAACACTATCTTCTGTCCTATGATCAGGTACAGACCCATGCAGTCAACATGACTTGTAGACATTATGCCACTACAGAGCCATTCAGCAATCCTCTCCTAGACACCTGCTGCAAACCCCACTGCCATGAGAAGTCACAAAAAGGCCCTGTTGGATCCCTTCCACAGGAGATGGCAAAATGCTACACAGAAGGCCAAGAATGTAAACTCCTAAATGGAGTTTCTTGTCACTAACTTGGAAGAGGAGAGTACCTAAATGAAGGAGAAAGGTGGTTGACCCCCTGGCCCCATCCCATCACTGCAAAGGCAAGGTAGGTAGTTATGTATGCTGCCCTTTCTTTGTGGGCAGTCTTGCCTTTGGCTTGTGTATCAAAGGATGCCATCAAGGCAACATGAGGCAATCGGGGCATAGTAATCTCAGTTCCCAAAAAGGCAGACACAATTTTTTTCCCACTTAGGCCAGTCTGGGTTAAAACTGCTAGCTGCACCAGATTGTCTGCACAGTAACCCCAAGCTGGGTTTCTGTTCTCTGGAGACCTGATGTTCATCTGCTATGCAGAAAGTTTAGGATGCTAGAGTTCTGAAGCAAGTGTTTGTATTTTCTTTTCTGTTACTGAAGGCACTGAGGTGCCTTGCCAACATGTTTAGCTTCTAAAGAAAGCTATCAAGCGAAGTGCTTGATGTGGTAGAATAGAGAAGCTGAGGACTTGGAACACAGTTTCTATAAATCTTATGAATTGCACAGACTTTGTTATTTATAATGTGACTGTAGCTTCCACCAGATCCACAAGAGCATAGTTGTGTGCAGAGATATGTAGCTCAGGCTTTCAGACTTTGCTGGATATACCAAAATGCCCTCTTTAGACTTCCTCTTTACAAATGTGCTTTTGTTTAATGAGGTCATTCCACGACTCTGTCAAAGAAATGGATGAGTAAGTCAAAACCCTGATGGCTTTTAGGTTGAAATTCCAGGTTTGGCAGCTTTTTTTAATACAGACTAGCGAGTGATGAATTTATGCCATGGTCCATGCCAGTAGCAGCTTGGAGCCAGTGGCGAATTGCTACTGGCATAGATCAGAGCCAGGTCAACAAAGCAGTAATGGGGCAAAAGTGGACAATTTCACTCACTGTCACCCCACCCAGAGGTGTTCATAAATTACATTATGCCCTGTACCCAACTATATTTGAGAGCACTTGAGTGACTGAGCTGAAGAGATCAGCTTCTGGCCAGACAGCAGTGCTTCTGAAACAATCCCTGACTGCTCCACAGCAGTCTGGGGTGAACTCTCCCTCCAATTACCATAGTGGTCAAAGATGACCTGAAATGAGTTACTCTGAGATGCCGTATCCAGAGACTGCAAAATCCCACTCGTGAGCAGGCCCTCACCATTGAAGTCCTTTCTAAATGCCCAGGCTAATCAAAAATGTGCTTTAAAGCATAGCAAAAGAAAAATTTGAAATGGTCTTTGTGAAAAGTTTTTTTTTTTCCTCACCTGTGCAAGGAGACTGGGTGTGCTGTTTTGGGCCTTGAGTATGCCTGTTTACATATGAAAAATTGACAGCGAGTCCAGAAGGTATGTGTACTGCAGGGTTAAAGCCAATCATTAGTAATTCAGAAGCCTATCCTTCAGTCTCACCACAGTGCTTAGGTTGTTCACCAGATGTATTGCAGCAGTAGTGGCCCACTTGCATCTATACAGCTAACTCTTCCCCAGTCACTCTTTTCGAATGTACTTTGTGAGCAAACTGTACCAATACTTTGGCATCTACAGTGAGTTATTGTAAGTCTCAACTGCAGCCCATCTAACATGCATCCTTTATTGGATGTACACTGAGCACCAGTGTCTGAAAAACTTGCCTGCCAGGCAACAAGGTCACTTCTGAACAGATTGCCCTGAGGAAACTTATTCAGTTGTGGACCGCCACAGCAGAACAGTATATCAAGGTGTTAGGCTACGTGGTGGTCATAGTTTCCATTATGTCCTGTACCCAATTATATTTGAGAGCACTCGAGTGATTGCTGTGATTCTAATAGAGCCATCACGACCAGTGACTTTCCAAATATATCACAATGTTGAATTCATGTTAAGCCTCTAACATCCCACCCATAGTGGCATCCCTCTTCTATTTATGTCAGCTTGTTTCTACTGTTTGCACAGATACACCATAAAGTGGAGAAGGCATTTTCAAGGTCATTTAGTGCTGAGATTGACATCAGCATGAGAGACTGAAATCCACATCAACTTTCTGGAGCCCAAAAAAGGTTACCTTACATTCCAGTCATCCCTGGCAAGATCCAAGTCCCCATGGCAGTACACATTGAGAAACATGATGGTCATCTGCTGTACTGACAAGTGGGAAATTCTACAAACAGCTCTGGTGCAGAGGAATAAAGCTTAGATGGATGTCCCATGCAACACATATATTCAAATAGCTGCACAGGAAGCTGGAAGAGCTAGGTAGTTTGTGGTATTAAGTGGCTAATGCCAGCTCCACCATTCCAACAGGAGGGAAGTGGTCTGACTACTTGCATTGCTTATCTCACCAGGTGTATTGGGGGTCTATTATGCAACATTATAGGTCGGATATCTGTACTGTGTTGTAGTCAAGGGAATGGATGTGATTGTGTAGCACAAATGCATGCTGCACAGAAAAGCAGTGATTGCAGATTGAAAATCTCTGCTGGTAGGGATTAGGTCACTATAGGAGACGCACACTGCCCAATGATTAAACAGTCCAAAATATCAGACTTCTACTTCGAGGCAAACAAATGGGTTATTGGACTCCCATCCAGGGCAAGGAACAAATGGGTTATAGGGCTGTCACACTGGCTGGGTAGTAAATGAGCCTGAGAGCAACAGTGGAAGGAATGGGCTGAATGAATGCTGGAAGGGGTGCGTGAGCGGGATGGCAGTGGAGGGGGGGATTAAAAATTAGATAAATATAAAGTGAATCTTTGGGAATGTGAAGTGTTCAGCAACCTATGCACAAATGCAGTCCATATACTTGGGAGAGATCATCATCCTTGAAGACAGGTCGAGCTGGTGCCTGATGTTCCTGCAAAAATGGTCCCTAGATCAGAGGGAGTCCGACAGAATCTCATGGAGTTGAGAATGACCAATGATGCAAGGTTTTCCTCTTCCCATTAAATACAAAATGGCATCCATTTCCTCTCCCTCATCTCATCACTAGACTAAGCAGCAAAGGCTTCAGGGACTTATGTTTTCTCACAAGTCCCAATAATAACTAGTGCCACTCAGAAAAAGAATATATATTCTCCAAAATGAGCATGATAGCTTGCTTATGACTGCATCAGGTGTAGTTCTGTTTTGACCTCATATTCTAGCTGGGCTGCTACAGATTATCCTTTTCAAAGGATTGCTGACTCATACTTTTGGAAGACATCTCTCAGGTGTCAAAGGTCTGAGGCTTTGCAGCATGGCTTCTCCATTTATAGTTTGACTAATTATCTGTGTTATCTGGAAAAAGTTATGGAAATTTTGATCACTTCACAAAAGCCCTTCATCAGAAATACCTACAAAGACAAATGGAAACACTTTGCCTTGTGTGCAAATGAAAATTGTTTTGACTCCATGTCAGTCCTGAAGGAGATGATTCTAAAGTAACTGTCAGAACTGGTTGACAGTAGCCTCAGCTATTGCTTTTTAGAAATGCATTTTGTAACCGTCACAAAGTTTCCACACATGCATCCTGGCAACATGCTTCACATTGCTTTGGGTTGCCAATGCCTTCTTTAGATACATGTTCTACTAAAGACCTCCAGTCAGACACCCAAGACCTCCATGAGACCTTCATTGTAGAGAAAATCACCCAACCACTATCTGAACTGCTTTGGAAGCTGATCTGTGGTACTTATTTTGGTGCACACTTTTATTCTTGTAGTTGTTATGCCTCAGGAGAAATTTAGAGTTGTAAGCCTTGCAAGTCACCCACCATTTCTAGCCTTCTACATAGGCATTGTAATCCTCTGGACCAACCTGTGTTTCATACCTAAAGTAGCTACTGAGACTAACCTGAACCTATCTGTTAACCATCAAGTAGTGTTTCCTGTTTATGCCAACAAGGAGAATTGTCTTGTGTCTTTCAGCTTTTCCCGGTTAGGGGTCGCCACAGCGGAACTCCGGTCCGCTAATGATTGGCAGTTGATTTTTACGTACCGGCTTGCCAGGCCTGACAGACAACCTTCAACGAAGGTATGCCCATTCACACATGTCTCCACGCAGAAGATGCTCTAGCTGAGAATCGAACCGGACAGCGTCTTACTGTGAGGCGACAACACTACCGCAGCACCACCACCGTGGCTTATGCCAACAAGGAGAATACCTTTCCAAATTTCATGGATATTTACAGACAGCTAAATTTCTGCTTGTATATAACAGTCATATAGGCAGATTTAACAAGTGTTCATCTCTTGTGCTTCGCTGAGAAAAAGCATATTAGGTGTCCAAGTTATCTTAACAAGATGGCAAGCTAGGAGCAGTCATTGAATCCCCAAATGACTTTATCCTCCAGGAAGGTTTGTCCCAATTAAATAACTGGTGCCAACATCATAACCTGGAACCGAATGCCAAAAAATGCATTATTAAATCCTTTGGAATGTTCTCTATCCCAGGGAGCTACATCATCATCAGAACCCCCCCTGAGAGTTGACCTACTTGTATAACTTTTGACCAACTTGTGTCCATTGCTGTAAGAAAGTACTTCTTTACTGTACAGCTTATAAATAAGGGATTGTGTCTTTATCTAGGGATTTCATTGTCACTCTTTACTTAGCATTCATTGGACCAGTCATTGAATATAATACCCCCTTTGGCATGTATCTGTCCAGATGTGTGCAGCAACTGGAATGCCCACAACAGATACCTTATTAAAAAGATACAAGGCCTAAACAACATCTTACATGGACCGACTCAAAACTCATTCATTATACTCGGGTTACATCTTTGCAGGCTGTAAGATTCAATGTCTGGCTTACAAGGCATCTTCCTACCCAATACTGGTGAATTTACTGCACATCAGAAATACTCTGTCTATGGTTATAAACCTCTTCTGTAACAGCAGAATGCTCTGGAGGGACAGGTTTATCTTAGAGGATGCCACTGCTCTGGACTAGACTCTCAGTCCACATAAAACAAAATTCATCCCTGTCCGTATTCAATTGTAACTTTGATCTATGGATGGGAAGCAGAACATTTACACCAGAACTGCCCCCTTAACTGCTAATGTTCAGAGGCTGTTCCTAAATGCTTTATCCCATGCATGTATCCTCTCAAATTATTTGTTATGATCCCAGTTATTTTCATTATGGGTAATATATGAATATCAGCCATGGGATGGGTAAGGCCAAGCTCTAACCAAATGGGATAGGTTAATTCAAGCAGAAAAAGGGAAATGGAGTATGCTGAAAATGACCCTCAAGGACATCTAGCTTAGTAGTTACTTATGAACCTATGGCTGTCTGAGTACATCTGAAGGAAGACAAATCCCTACTTGTGATTTTCACTGCTCACTCTAGCAGAGTTGAGGCCATCTTCACATCGTTCCTACACATTGCCTCAACAGACTGTCACATACCAGCCACTTAGTCATACCTCAGCCACTTTGCCACACATTACAGTTTTGATGTGCGTTTCAAGTCATGGTTATACTCTGAGATTAGCATTGTCACACTGATGCTTTTGACTTCACCTACCGCAGTAGGACAGCTAGAGACACACTCCAATATGTTACTAAAAGTTGGCCAATTTGTTTGACGTGTCAAGCAATTCTCAAGGCATAAACATTGGGAACTAATTTCATACTTGCTAAAAGACCAGAAATCTTAGATTTCTTTAATAACAGATAACTATTTTAATTGGTTAAATTAGAAGACCCCTTAGTTTAAACCAGATCAGATGGAATTTATCAAGGGGATTATTGATTTGTAAAGCCTCTTTCCACAGGGGAAAAAAATCTGAATGAAGAGTCAGAATCACATAGTAAAATCCCACACTCTATATGGACTACAAAGCTAGTGCTTTTTATAGTAAGAGATGACCTGAACATTTTCGCTTTCAAAAAATGTTAAAACTTTAAGCTTTCAGTTGAGCTTTTTGAAAGCCAGTTACTTGATAAAGTATTCAGAATTGGTACAATTTCCCATTGTTTGTTTGACTAAGATAATTAAATGTGGTCCCTCCAAAACCTTATGCAATTTATTTGAAAGGATAATATTGATTAGGTTAAACCTTCAATTTATTTTTTTTAATATCTTTGATATTTACTCCTCACCTGTTCTTGGATTAATTTTTATAGCAAGTCCTTTCTTTATTGGATCACTTTCATATTCTGTAAGTAAAGCAACCCATGTCTGTGGGATAGGTTTTATCAACAATTTTTTAAATTAAATGCCATGGTTATGATGGTATCTCATTAGATTTTATTTATTTATCATTGTAGTTTAAAATTGTATCCTCTGATCCTAATTAAACCAGTCATAAGGCTGTATTTCCCTCAGACACACATTTGGGGAGATTTTAAGATGGTGACACTGATTGTAAACAGCTAATATCAGAGCTTTGGGCAGTGAACAATTTAAGTTATCAAATGTCTGTGAACTACTGTAAACTAACAGACCTTGGTTGCCAAATTGTCTGTAACCATGGCAGGTAAAACTTGCTTTTTTTCCCACTTTCTGAAAGTTAAGAAAATTCAGTTACAGATTTGCTGTTCTCAACTGTTTGGAAGTTTCTAGAAGGCCAGTGCTTGCTTGGGCTAAAGGGAAGTCTCTGTGTTCACCAGTGGGAGTGGTTAACACTGAACAGCTTGCCTGTCCCTGGAGGAATGGTTACTACCTAGAAGCTGTAGTTTTATTGGCCATTTTGGGTCAATTCTAAACTCCTTGATCTCTCTCTCTTAAAACCAGGCTGCCTCGTGGTTTTGGTGTCTTTTCAGGCTTGCTAGTTGTTGCTGAAGCACCTACCAAGAGGAGAAAACGCTGAGAGAAGAAAAGGAGCCACTTTTGTGATTTTAAGTATTTTCTTCTGATTTTTTGTTAAGTTTTACTGCTTTGCCGCCTACTTTTTGGCATTTTCCGGCTTGCTAAAGTTTATATCTGTAACAGTAACAGTACTTGGAACACATCTAGAGCCTGTGTACTGTATTTCCTGTGTTGCACTTAATTTAAAATCGTTTTTTTTTTTCCCTCTAAAAACTGCATTTTACCTGATTTTTGGCCTAGCACTCAAGTGTGGGGTCATTTATTGCACTGTTGTGATTATTTTGCTGCTTGTGTATCTCTGCTACCTTTAAACTACAACAAAAAGAAAAAAAAAAAAAAAATCTTGCTTTTTTCCCACTTTCTGAAAGTTAAGAAAGTTCAGTTACAGATTTGCTGTTCTGAACTGTTTGGAAGTTTCTAGAAGGCCAGTGCTTGCTTGGGCTAAAGGGAAGTTTCTGTGTTCACCAGTGGGAGTGGTTAACACTGAACAGCCTGCCTGTCCCTGGACGAGTGGTTACTACCTAGAAACTGTAGTTTTATTGGCCATTTTGGGTCAGTTCTAAACTCCTTGATCTCTCTCTCTCTTAAAACCCTACAACTCTCTTTTTGCACGGTTTTGCTCACTGAGCAGCGTCGCCTAAACAGGTTTAAACTATTCCAGGCTCCCCAAAGTCTGCTCTTCACTTTTTCCCTTAGAACTGTTCAAACTCTCAAAGTAATCACTCTATTCTCTTTCTAAAGCCCTGCACTTGCTCAGCTGTTATAAGGAAACACTAACTAACTAAAGCACTACACCCCCCTTGACTTCTCATAAGTATTAGACTCCCGATTGGTCCTTCCCTGATCAAGTGAAAATCAGTTCCCTTCCCTAATCTGATCAGTAAAAAAAACAGTTCCCTATACTAATCTGGTATGTCCAAGGGTCAGTTTCAAGGTTACTCTCCAGTCCAGCTTCTGAATCTGGGAATTTTGAGGCAATGTTACAATTGCCTTATGTACACAGACAACTCTCTCCTCCTTCTAACAAACTCTAATACATGTGAGAGATGCAGTTACACAGCCAAACTGGAGGCAGTGCTCTCTCAACCCAAGACTGGCACAGTCAGTCAGGAGGAAAAGGTAACCACCCACACCACAAATCCAGTCTCACACAGACCTATTGCATCTGCATACCCAACACATAAACACACAAAATCATACTCGTAGGCTCTAAATAAAAATTTGCCTAAACAGCAAAGACCTCCTAAGTAGATAACCAAGCAGCAGCCACCCCTCAACAATACCCACAAATCACATATCTCACAAAATCAGTGTGCCTCACAGTCACAGCCCATAAGGCCAGACAACACACCAAATACACTTGTTAGAGGGGACTCTATTGTCCGGCACACTGATGTCCCACTCACCAGACTGAACAAGAAGGTCACTGTAAGCTGCCTGTCTGGTGCCAGGATCCGCCACATAACGCAAGCACTCAGGTCACTCCAAAGCAAGTAAAGTATGACTCCGTCATTGTCCATGCTGGTGTGAATGACCTGAGACATACCTCCCTGGACTACATGAAAAGAGACTTAGAGAAGCTCTCTGACCATGTAGCCCAGGCTGGTATGTCCCTGACCTTGAGTAGCATCTTACCCTCACAGAGAATAATGCCACAGTATAAAGACAAAATGATCAGTTTCAACAATTGGCTAAAGTATTGGTGTCATTCAAAGGGGATCCAGTATCTGTCAGCCTGGGATGACATGCTCAACAAGCCACGTTGCTTCGCTAGGGACGGCTTGCACCTGTCACCCTTAGGCTTTCGTATACTGGCCAAGGCTCTTGCCACCCCCATAGTGCCTTTTTTAGGCAAGGCTCAAAGGACAAACCCACCTCCATAGACAACCCAGAGATAAAAAAACTAAAGGTAATGCTACTCAATGCCAGAAGTCTAAACCTCAAGATGCACGCACTCGAGACTTTCCTCAGTATGGAGGAAATCGATGTCTGTGCAGTAACAGAAACCTGGTTCAAGACTCCTGAGAGCACCCCAGCACTACCAGGTTATAACTCATACCATGCGTTTTGGCCCCAAAACTCGGACCGAAGCACAAAAGGAGGGGGAGTATCTATATTCATCAAAGATACCTACACCTCCAGGTTAGTGGCACTGCACAAAGCATCAGAAATCCTCCATGTGCAACTAACAGCGGGCAAAACTGCCTTTCAGTTTGTAGCCTGCTACAGAACTCCCTCCCTATTACAGGAACCCCACTTGGCATTCCTGAGAACACTGGAGAATATGAAGGTCTCTCCAAACACTATGTTATTGGGTGACTTCAACTACCCAAACATTGACTGGGAAAACTACTCAAGCCCAAACACCCTCGCCCAACGGTTCCTTGAATTTATAAACTCTTAACGCAATGGAACAACTGGTCACCACTCCCACAAAAGGGAACAACATATTGGACCTGGTCATCACCAACATGGGGACTCCATGTTCCACACCAGAGGTAAACCCCTCGTTGGTAAGATCAGACCATAAACAAATTTCCATGGACATCCATATCCCGTCCCCACCCCCAGCCAAGGAAATCACTGTAAAGAATTTCTCCAAAGCCAACTTTGCACTTCTCAAGACTGAGGTGGAATCCTTCAAAGCCCCTAGGCCAGAGGATAATACAGCCCAATCCGCAGAATCCTTTACAAATGCATTCTATGAGCACCTGCAGGAATGCATGGATCGTGCTATCCCAAATAAAACCAAGACTCACTCCTCCAAAAACAGGAAACCTGTCTGGTGGACCCTGGCCATAAATAAGCTATACAACAGAAGGAGGAAGCTACTACATGACAGAGCAAAATCCCAAAAAGGGAAGACATCTCTGATCAGTATTAGCAAGAAACTTCGATCCCTCATAAAATCATCAAAGGCCAGTTTCGAAAGAAAAATTGCCCTAGACACTAAAGATAATCACAGGGCCTTTTTTAGTTATGTCAGAAACATGGGCGGAAACTCCCAGATATGCTCTGAATTGTTGCATAACTGTACAGAATATACCGAACCTACAGACATAGCCAACATCCTGGCAGACAGATTCAGCGCAAACTCCCCCCCCCTTTCCTCCCAAAGGAGCAAATGCCTATCCCAACTGAATGTAACCTCCCTGACATCACAGGTGCACAGGTGAAAGCTGCCCTCTCCAAAGCAAAAAACCCAGCATCTATGGGACCGGACGGTGTCCCAGGCTGTGTCTTACATGAGCTCCAAGAAGAATTGAACCCTCACATTAAGTCACTGTTCAAACTTAGCCTTACTACAGGATATGTACCCAAAGAATGGCGTACAACTACAGTGGTCCCACTCCACAAAGGTGGTGCCACAACGGACCCCGGAAACTATCGCCCCATAAGCCTGACTAGTCTGGTCTGTAAAGCTGTGGAGCGTATTATCATGGAACTCATAAACAAAGACATTGGGAGCCTCAAGACACTGGACCCTACCCAATTCGGCTTTAAGGGCAGATCTTGCCTCTTAAACCTAGTTGATTTTTATGAAACAGTTACCAAAGCCATAGATGAGGGCAAGGTAGTCCACACAGCCTACCTGGACCTCGCAAAAGCCTTCGACACAATACCCCACTCGGGCATCATAAATAAGCTTACCAGCTTAAATATCAACCCCTGTATCACAAGATGGGTTGCAAACTGGCTCAGAGATAGAACCCACATGGTCAGAATCGCAGGTGCCATGTCCGAATCCAAACCAGTTACAAGTGGTGTCCCACAGGGCTCAGTTCTGGGACCTCTCCTGTTCGGTATAGGTTCAGGCTAACACGGGGGGATTATGGCTGACAAAGTTCGCAGATGACTGCAAACTGGGGGCCATAATCGAATCTCCAGCTGACACAAGCATCCTCCAAAAGGGTCTCACAGAGACTGATGCTTGGTGCCAGAGCCACGGCCTCAAGCTAAATGCTAAAAAGTGCATAGTCATCCCCTTTGGGAAAAACAAGGTGCCCACAAATTACCACATGGGTGGTAATCCTTTAAGTACGGAAGAAGTAATTAGAGATTTGGGGACCAACGTAGATAGTAATCTCTCCTTTGATAATCACGTTGCCAAAGTGGTTAGAAAGACCTTCTATATAACCCACCTTATCACGAAAGGGTTCGCATCTAGATCAAGAGAGGTCATTGTGCCCCTCTACTTGTCACTCATCAGGCCCATAATTGAATACAATGCCCCTTTTGGGATGTACCTTACCCGACACCTGCAGCAACTGGAGAGACCCCAAAAGTACCTCACCAAGAGGATCACGGTCTGCAAACAGATGTCCTACGCAGCTCGACTAAAGAAACTCCAGCTCTAGTCAGTTGCTTACCGCCTACTCAGAGGCAATCTATGCTTGACGTACAAAGCCAGGTCAAACCCAGAATTAATGGACATGCTCCACCTCAAAAAATCCAAGTCCCTTAGAGCTACACACTCCAGGGACCTAAACCTCAGCACAAAAATAAATAGGACATGCTGGAGGGACCGATTCATTTCCCAAAGGCTTCCCTCACTCTGGAATAGAATCCCAATTCATGTTAGACATAGCCCCTCGCTGACCCTCTTCAAGCGAAATTTGGACGCGTGGATGGGAAATCGCAAATTCACCCCTGGGATCTCTCCTGTGTCCCTGCTAGACAGAGGCACAGTAAACTAATCTTAAAAGGGTACCTTCTGTGACCTACTTTACAGAGGCACAGTAGGCTAATCTAATAGGGAGGCGGAAGCCAAATAGACTCTGCTAGGCTTATAAATGCCCTAGGGCAGATAGCCTAGTATCTACCTATGAACCTATGTCCAGACGGTCAACAAGAAAAAGTAAAAGAGAGCAGAATAAGACAGAATACAGTGTGTTGAAGCATATCATTGAAATGCAGATGGTAATGGCAGCTGAAGGAGAAAATTATTTGGTCACCCTAGAGAGAAAATTTGACCAAATGGATTTTCAAGATAAAAGAGCACCTGTTTGAATATATAGTGACAAATAACAGAAGACTGCAGGAAAATAGTTTTAAACTGGGAATTCAGAGGAAATAGTTAACATACAAACTGCTGAAAAGGAGATGAAAAAGACAATGGTAGAGCAACAATTAAAATATGAGCAAATGGCAGAGAAGCTGGTTGAACCTGAAGATGAGTCAGACTGAGACAACTTGAGATTTACAATGGTACTGGATCAAGTTGAAGGGAAGAATTGTAAAGACTTTGAGAAAATGCATCAGTACATAGACTTGGACTTTCAATGGACGTTAATAAATGGGAAACAAAATGCAAGGTAATCATTCCCAATATGAGGTTGCAAAATCATTCAAGACCAATACCAAATAAATTGCAGAGATATCAGCTAAAGGAGAAAATTATTTATAAAAAAAAGGCGAAAGAATTCAGTCCTGACAATAAAACTCATGCTGAAAAACAGGATGAACTGTGACAAAAAGCCAACCAGGTCCAGTTACTGGAAATAGTGTTGAAACAAATTCCACTCTGTTCTTAACCAAAAGGAACTTTAAGCTCTTTCATCTCAGTCAATCCCAAGACTTCATCAGAATAATCAAAATTTAATAGAGGTATGTCCTGGCTTGGTGCAGGTGGACATCACACAAAAAAAAGAAATGACCAAAAAAAAAAATAAGAAAGCTGTTCTCCTTCCCCTCTGTGGAGAAGGAATGGATGCCCCTTAAACCTCATTCATTTTCTACCCGTCCTCCTTCCACACCTCATAAAATTACTGTTGGATTTGTGTTCTACTGAAGAGAAAGATGCCTTTGACTGAACATACTCTAGCATACTCCTGTCAAATACACTCCCCTGGCCAAATCCCTTCTGATGATGAAGACCCCATTCCCCCTGATTCTCCTGTTGATGAAGAGAGAATTATAAACATGATTAAACATTGTAAGTGGGAGTCTGGACAGATTTTAGAGGTGCAGAAAAGAAATGGGCACTCTAACCATTTCCCCTGTCCCTGCAATTCTGGAGGCTTACTTGGATGCTCACCAGTCTTCCTCGACTACCCCTGATTTACAGCGTCCTGCTCCCAAACGTCCAAACAGATTTTATAAAGTTATGATGAACTGAAGCTCTTGTACAAGAATCAAGTGGCAGACCACTCGGCAGTATCTCTCCCTTCTAATAAGCCTTCTGAACTTCTTGCCAGTGCCTTTCTTTTAGACAAAGCCAGTAAGGGCTGTGGATAGGTGGGGGAAAAGGGTTTATACATCATCTATTCTATCATTCTCCACTCCTTAAACAAGGTAATTGTAGATCCACCGAGGCTAGATTCCAAACAACACATGTCCTTGCGTAATCAGGCTACTCAGGATTCAGTACAAAATGTAGTTATGAGATCATAGTGGTTTCTTCCAGAGCAGTTGCTACTGGCTGTGTCATTGGTATGTATGCATGGTTGAGCTACCAACTTATGCCAGAAGACTTCAAAGCCAGTCTTACTTATTCTCCTTTGGACAAAGACATTCTCTTTGGTCCACAAGCTGCCTGCTTATTTAAAGCACTACAAGAGCAAGGCAAAACAATGAAAGACTGCAGGAATACTCAGTTAACCTCTGTGCCTAAATACTAGAGGAATTATCCAGCCAAGCCCACTTCTTTTGTTAGATGAAACTCCAGACCCGTTCAAAAGCAGGCTTACAGAAAGAGATTCACAGTGGGATCCCTCATTTGGGAGGTCTCCCTTTAGGAAAAAGGCTTGGCTATTTACAAAACAACCCCCCAAGCCCTCAGTTCTGCACTGCCCTTCTCCAAAAGACTTGCTCAATCTCAGGCTGGGAAAAGATCACCACAGACCACTGGATGCTTAACATTATAAAAAAAGGGTTATGCCATGACTTGGAAAGAAACCCCCCCCCCCCCCCCGAATGGCATACCCACTCATTCCCATAACCAAGTCAATCTTCAGTCACCAATGCTCCAAGAATTGCAGCCACAAAGCACCATAGAACTAGTGCCCATAAAATTTGTAGGAAGGGGTTTTTACCCCAGATTTTTCCTGGTTCTAAAAAAAGAAGAGTAATGGAGACCTATACTAGGTCTGTTTCTGCTAAACACCTTAAAAGTGCCAACCTTCAAAATGCTCTCACTGCACATGCACTGCTGCCTTTCATACTCCTCAGGCATACCTAGTACCCTGATTGTAAAGGATGCCTATCTCCATATACCAATTTGCCCTTTTGCAGGAGATTTCGGAGATTCTGTACTGGCTTATGTCACTTTCAGTTTACTGCTTTGCCTTTTGGGCTTTCCATAGGCCTAAGAGTTTTACAGTGTGTCTAGCACCAGTGATAGCATTCTGCCGAACTCTGGGAATTCACATTTATCCCTGCTTGGACAATCTGCTGTTCCAGGCTACCTTGCTTCAGATCCTGCCACAACATCTCAAGCTCACCTTCAACTTCTTCCTGCATACTGAGTTCAGTGTCCGCTACAATAAATCCTCCCTTCAGCCCAACCAAGGCCTAGTGTTTCTGGGCTGCAGACTGGACACCAGAAATATGCAAGCTTACCTGCTTCAGGAAAAAGAACAGACTCTTGCAGCTTGCATCTTTTCACAGCCTTTCATCCATTGAGTGGTACTTGGCCAGTGAAATCCTAACAGCTCTGGAATTCATGGCAGCCACAATCCCAGTGCTCCCTCAATCCAGACTGCTTATGAGGAAAATTCTGTGGTACCTGAAAACAGTTTGGTCCCAACACACACACACACACACACACACACACACACACACACACACACACACACACACACACACACACTGTAGACACTGATCCCCCTCAAACCTTAGCTCAGGAAGGAACTCTCTTGGTGGGTGGAGCGGGTAAAACTCAGCCCAGGACTCCCTTCTCCCCAGCAGTTCCAGTTCAGGAATTGCACACACATGCCTTGGACAAGGCCTGGGAGGCCTGGACAGGCACCTACATAGCCCAGGGCAGATAGCCAAAATTCTAAAGGGAACACATCAGTCTGAAAGAGATAAGGGCCCTTGGCCAAGCTCTTCAGGTCTTATCACATATTTCGAAGTCCGGTCCTCTGCGAGTATTCACAAATGAGACAGTGTTGTGGTACATAAGCAAGGTGGCACCAGATCATACCAACTGTGCAGACTTGCACAATGAGCCTGGGACCTTGCCTCCCATAAAAGCATATCCCTACTCGCTGTTTACATCCCATCACAGGACAGTGCATCAGTGGACATGTTAAGCAGTGCCTTGGAGGATCCTCACTAATGGACCCTGCTGAACAGACAATTCTTCCTGGACATCCTTGGCCATTAGGAACACCTCAAATAGATTGTTTGCCTCTGTGAGCAACAAACGACTTCCTGTCTTTTGTGCCAGGAACCCTTGCCTGGAATACAGATACTTTGTCTCCAGTGGACAGGGAAGTTCCTCTTTGCCTACCCCACACCCTGCCACACTACCTCTCCCTCCAAGGTTTATGCTAAAGGTCCAGAAAGAAATAGTCAGCCTTTTTAGACAGCATTGATTCTGTCTTCTGATTCATCTAGCCAAAGGCAAACACTGCGAACTGCCACACAAGGTGGACCTCATCAGTCAGCAAAAAGGATCATTACAATATTCCAGCCTATCATCTCTCAACCTAAGCTTGTGGATGATAGGGTTCTAATTCCATTTGGGCACCAGATTTCCGAAGATGCAATTAACATACTCCAGGAAGCAAAGAGACCCACCATTTGAAAATCTGACAGAGCCAAATGGAAGAGAGAATCTTTCTGATGCTATAGACATAACCAGGATTCCAGCAATTCAGAGGTACTTTCCATAAAAAAAATACCTGTCTGAGCCCATTGATGCATGTCTGACCTACTCCTCAATTAAAGCCCCCCCTATCCTCCATCTCTGCACCTCAGCCCTCTGGTTATGGATAGACCTGACGTCAAGCTAATCCTTAGAGGTTCTGCATCTGAGGCCACCAAGGAAGACTCTACCCTCCTCCCTGGGATCTCCGTTTCATGCTGGAAAAGCTTAATCTTCTTTCATTTGAACCAGCAGCCACAGCTAATATCAAATTCTATACTTAAAAGACTATTTTGCATCTGGCTTTCACTTCATCTAGGAGAGTCTGAGCTACAGGCACTCATGGCCATCCTTCCTTTTATTTTTCACAAGGACAGGGTGAATATGAGGGCGAATTCCTCCTTCATGCTAAAAGTAGTGAAGAGCTGTCTCTCAACCAGGCTGTCTATCTTCATGCTTTCTTCCCCAACCTACAGAACTGGAGAGAGACTGCTATACTTTCTAGGTTTTCACAGACGGATAAGGTTCTGCTTGTACAAGACCAAATCCATTTGTAAATTTGTTCAACTATTTGTCTCATTCTTGGATCCAAAACTGGGCCAACCATTATCCAAGGAAACCATTGCAAGGTGGATCTCTAAATCCACCTCCTTTTGTTACTCTGTTTGGCAAATCCTTGCCCTTATGCTCTTGAACTCACTGTACCAGGACACTTGTATCCTTAGGAACCTACAAGTTGTGGACACCAGGTCCATATTGGAAGCTGCCACTTGGTCATCTATGCACACCTTCAGTAACCACTACAAGATCAATGCCTTTTCAAGGTCCAAGGCAGCCTTCACAAGGTCAGTCCCATCTATCAACTAGTCATCCTCCCAGATGTTCTCTTCAGCTCTGGGAATCTCCCACTTGTTTGGAATGCTGCAACAGTGGCTTCAGTCAGGACATAGTACAAGAACTTATCATAACAGTAGATGTCATTCTGTTCATTGTTGAAGTATTTTTTACGTATGGGTTGTATTCCGTCAGTCGACCCGATGTCTGGCCTGTGTGCAAAAGCTTATTGCCACTGCCAGTATGTGGGACGTTACACAAAGTCACTGAGAACTTCAGCCATAAAAGGGACATCTGCATGTATCATCCTCAGAACCTTTTTGCTGCCATTCGGAAAGGTTGACTCTTATGTTTGGTCTGTTGTTTGATATCGTTGGTTCACCTTCCAGCTTCAGATAAGTACACCGTAGGGGATTTAATTCCTTGCTACTGCTGCTTGTTGTTGTTAATGTCATCCAGGAAGGGCAAATGTAGGTGTGGAAAGCAAATTCCACATAAGGATACTCCTGAGCTTGGCTTGTTCTGTTTAGGGCCTACTCACAACCATCTTTCCTGTTTGATCTGTCAGGCCTTTGTGCCTAAGATGTTGCGTAGTCTGTCAGCTGTAAGTCTTCACCTAGAAAATCAGAGACTTAAACATCTGGCTGGGGATGTGATGGAGGGTTCCAGCAGTCCTTCGGCTGAGCCATCTTTGAAGAGGAAGATTAGCAAAGTTGGGCCTGAATCCTCTTAAGCTGTGCCTGCTTCCTCTGACATACCCCTTGAGGTTAGTGAAAAACCTGGCAGTATGCGTGGCGGTAGCATCTGCTTCTTCAGTGGTTACCTCAGAGGAAGCCATCAAGGGGTGGATCTTATCACATCCGAAGCCATGGAGACATCTGGTTCAGCCCATAAACTGTCTCCTCCCGGATCTCTAAGGCCATTGTGTTTTGCTGACTTTCATGGGAAATCCTTATCTGCTGTTAAGGCCCATTGTACCAGATCTGTTGCTTCCTCTGGAGCTTTCATCAAAGGTCTAGATGCCCATTCCAATTTGGAGGCTGCTACTTGGTCGTCTCTTCATACTTTTACAAAACATTACAAGCTAGACACTGTCTCCAGATCCAGGGCAGGATTTGCTGGGGCACTTCTGCATGGATTTGTAGATAATGTCGCTGCATAGTCTTTCTCTATTCCTCCCTCCTTCATGTGTTCTTATTGAGCTTTTGCACTTTCCCATATATAAAGAATACTGCAACATTGAATAGAAAGAGATAGAATAGTTGTGTAAAATCTTAACATAACAATAGATGTCCTTCTCTTCTGTGTTGCAGTTGCCTTCCCCCTACTACTTGTTCTTTTCTAGGATGACTACTTGTGATGTGGCCTTGCATTACTTTCCTCGTTGGGCTACCTTATTCTGAGTATGGTACGTCTGGATGTCCCTTTTATGGCTGATGTTCTCAGTGACTTTGTGTGATGTCCCATGTACTGGCATTGGCAATATGCTTTTGTATACAGACCGGATGTCAGGTCGACTGGCAGAATACAGCCCATATGTAAAGAATACTGCAACATAGAAGAGGATGACATCTATGGTTATGGTAAGGTTTTGCACAGCTATTCTATACCCTATTGATCACTGTTGCAGTATTCCTTTCCAGATTCCTGCTCCTCTTACTTGGTTCCCGACTTCTCTGTATCTTTCTCCCCATTTTTTTTTCCATGTAGCAAAACACTGGGTCAAAGGGGGGCTCATTACCACGTCGTACTTGGCCCCTTCTAGCTGACCAGTCACACTGTCATGGGTCTTAAGGCTGCTGGCTTGGATATAGTCTGGGGATCTGCGCTTATACATCATGTTCATCGTGTTACACTGCTGCAGTCATTACACTTGGGTTATCCTTCCGTCAGGCGGTCCCGCAGTCGGCCAGAGTTCCAAAGTCTTGGTCCGGCGTCGGTTGCTGTCGCCTCCTCCCTGACGTCAGTGCGACAGGGGTATACAAGATGCAGCTGACGCCATTTTCTTCAGTCTTTCTTGCCACGCGGTGCCCGAAGCAGAAGCCATTCGCAAGTGCCGGTTGGCCAACTCCTGAGATTTTCATTCTGAATCCCGAACCGAAGTCTTCTAAAACATCTAAGTACCCCGTTGGGGAAACTTTTTTTCTTGCCTCAGACCGATGTCAGTAAAAGTTAATAACTGTATTTCTTGTGAGAAGCAAATACCTCATAAGGATTTCCACTCCTATTGTATTCCATGCCTAGGCCCTGACCACGACGTTACTGGTTGTCGGTTTTGTGCTAGGTTTAACAAGCGCACTATTAAACGTCTGTTTGATTTTGCCCGACATTATTTTGGTAGAAAATTCAATTACACCATGCCGACCGCAATGCATAAAAAGCGCAAGGACAGGCATCCAAGGCCCAAAATGGACGACGAGGCCTCTTCCAGGCCAGTCGCCGGTTCTCCGGTTTTCAGCGAGGAGCCTACGCAGCCCCTGACGACCACTTCCACAGAACCACAGACCACCTCCGACTCCCACGTGGAGCTGGCCGGGCCTTCAGACGCACTAGGCCTTGAGTTTACCGATTCTAAACCTACAGAGGAAACCGAAGTATCTGAGCAATCCACAGCTACAGAGGGTGTTTTCAGACCTACCCAGTTAACTATCAAACCCTCTGTTAAGTCTAAGCCCCCCTTAAAGGCTAAGAAACAGACACAACTTTCTCCAGGACAGGCTTCCATGCCTAAGAAACAAATGCTAAAAATGGCCGAGGACCTAATCACCCTGATCAGGGGGTCCCATCCCCTTCCTGATAAAAGGCCCAGGCAGGATGCAGCCTATGAATCTTCTGACCAGGTGTCCATTTCCTCTGACTCTTCCTCAGACCTAGGATATTCTATACCCCCTATGAGGATTCTGATGCTGAGGAATCAATTCCATCAGCCTCTCCGCCTGAGGATTACTCCTTTGGGGAGACCTTACATACCATGAGGGAACATTTCCATTGGGAAGGCCAGGATTACTCAGAATCCAAGAAAAGTCTCAGACTTCCTTTTATTGCCCCAACACAGACCCCTTGCTATCCCACCAGTTTTAGACATTGTGGATGATGTGTACACTGAATCCAGTTTGAACCCTGACTCCTTACCCCCAGCCCCAGTTAAACCTGATAGATATCAGAGTCCCTGACTCTCACAAATTTCTGTACAAAAGCCCTGTTGCTGACCCTGAAACTATTTCTCAGGGACCCAAAGGGATTTAGGCCTCATCAGCAAAAAACCCAGTTCCCTCTGACAGAGATTCCAGAGCATTAGACAGATGGGGAAAGAAGGTATATACGTCTGCCACTTTAGCAATGAGAGCCTTGAATTTGCCAGTTTCACATGCTAAAATATCAGCAATTTTTGATGTCTCCGTTGAAACAAAAGATGCTTCCAGATTCAGATCCTCCTAACGAAATGCAGGATTTATTGCATGCAGCTGAACAAGTAGGAAAACATACTTTGCAATGTGGGTTTGATTCCTTACAGGCCTCCTGTAGAGCAGCAGTTACAGGCTCTGTCATTAGAAGGCATGCTTGGTTAAAAGAACATACATTACCAGATCATGTTAAGGTCAAACTATTGGATGCACCTTTGCAGCGGGATGTGTTGTTTGGAGTTAAGGCAGAGGAGGTATTAAAGAAGATGGAGGATAAGGCAAAATCAATGCAAACGGTGAAAGTTTTCTTACAGGTTCATCCTCCTCATTTTAGCAGAAATTGGCCAACAAAGAATTGGTCCTTTCTAGTCACAGATAGACCTTAAAGGGGCAGATACAGACGTCCAAGAGGTAGAGGTCAGAAGCAAGGCTCTTTGCACACCAGGCCAAAAAGAAGGGGAAGACAGGCCTCAATCTTATAAAAAAACAGCCTCAATGACTTTCCACTACAGCTGCCAAACAGCTTTCTGTTGGCAGCCCCCTTAGGAGGAAAACTGGCACTTTTCTATCACAACTGGCATTGCATCACCAAAGACAAATGGGTTCTCAACATTGCATCTCAAGGTTACAGGTTCCATTTCCACACCTTTCCAAGGCTAAAAGGAATGCCAAATCTGCCACCAAATCAATGGGCAGAGGCTCAAAAACAAATTACAGCACTCATGGACAGGAGAGCTATTCAAAAGGTACCACCACAGGAACAAGGACAATGATTTTACTCAAGACTCTTTCTGGTTCCCAGAAAGGACAAAGCCTGGAGACCCATTCTGGACCTTTCTGCACTAAACACTTACCTGGATGTTCCGAAATTCAAAATGTTGACACTACAGCAGCTTCTTCCCATGCTGGGCAAGAAAGCTTGGCTCGTGACTTTGGACCTCAAAGAGGCGTACCTGCATGTCCCTATCAGACAAAATTGCAGAAGATACCTCAGATTTCTAGCTGGTTCAATGCACTATCAATTCTCTGCACTGCCCTTTGGCTTATCTACTGCACCCAGGGTCTTCACAAAGTGCCTGGCACCAGTAATTGCATTTTGCAGGCAAAAAGGAATTCAAATTTATCCATACCTGGACAACTGCCTGATTCAAGCAGAGAGCAAGGACATTCTATTAAAGCATCTGGCGTACGTAAAAAAGTTAAGTTGCCTGGGGTACACAGTAAACAAAAAGAATTCAAAACTAGTGCCCTCACAACAGATAATATTTCTGGGTGCCAGCTTGAACACAATGGCCCAGATGGCTTATCTCACTCCAGACAATTAAGGACAACTGACTCAGTATTTTCAATTAATGGCAACAAAGACCCAACTCCCTGCAAGAAAAATTCTGCAGGCCTTGGGCTACATGGCATCTTGCATACTACTAATTCCATATGCCAGACTGCATATGAGGAAACTACAGTGGTACCTAAAGAGTGTATGGTCTCAACACTGTCAAAGTTTAGAAACAGTTATACCACTAATTCCTTGCCTACAACAGGAGTTTCGATGGTGTGCACAAGCTTGTCACCTCTACAAGGGACAGCCTTTCACTCAACCCACAGCTAGGCAGACACTGGCAACAGATGCATTGGATTACGCCTGGGGAGAACACATGGCAGGAAAATGTATCCAGGGCGAGTGGCCCACAGAGCAAAGACATCTCCACATCAATCAAAAAGAGATGCTAGCAGTACAAAATGCTGCTATAGCTTTCAAGGACCTACTGCATCCAGGACAATTACTATTAAAGACAGACAACACCACAGTTATGTGGTACATAAACAAGCAAGGGGGCACACACTGCTACCCCCTCTGCAGACAAGCCATGACCTTGTGGAGCACAGCTCTAAACTACCAAGTTCATCTGCAAGCACAACTCCTGCCAGGACAGAAAAACACACTGGCAGACGACCTAAGCAGAAACATTATGGACCCACACGAATGGGAACTGAACCCACAAATATTCAGAATGATAACACAAAAATGGTGGAACCCGGACATAGATCTGTTTGCTACCCCAAAGAACTGCCAATTACAGAAATTCTGCACAAGGAGCTACCATCCACAAGCATGGAAAGTGGATGCCCTCTCATTCAGCTGGAAAAACTACAAGTATACGCTTTCCCCCCTTTACCTCTCCTTCCAAAGGTACTCATAAAAGCCAGGCAGGAAGAGCCAAAAATGATATTGATTGCACCAGACTGGCCACGCCAGCACTGGTACCCAATCTTAAAGAACTTGACACAAGAACCACCCTGGATTTTACCACAAATTCCACAGTTGCTGACTCAGCACAACAATCGGATATTTCACAGCCAGCTAAAGACCTTAAATCTAGCTGCATGGAAAATTCTTTAGTCAAGCAAGCAATGCCTCTCTCCAAAGCTGTTAAGGATGTCATTCTGGAGGCCAGAAGGCCTAGCACCAGCAAAGCATACTCGGACAAATGGAAGAGATTCTGTGCCTGGAACCAAGCGCACAGCCTTGACCCCCTAGTCCCAAACATTCCTCAGATACTGCAATACTTAACTGAGATGCTGGACAAGGGCCTCTCTTTTTCATCCATCAAGATCCACGCCTCAGCTGTCTCTGCTCATTACAACACGGATCCACCAATTTTTTTCTAATCCTTTGCTCAAACAATACCTCATTGGGGCTAAAAACATAAGACTGCCCCGTAGAGCACCAACACCCACTTGGGACCTGAATTTTGTTTTGGAAAAATTAACTTTACCTCATTTTGAGCCATCTAACACAGCAGAATTAAAATACATCTCTTGGAAAACTGCTGTGCTACTGGCAAATAACATCAGCACAAAGAGTTTCAGAATTACAGGCACTAATGGCAGTGGAACCTTTCCTCATCTTCCACCAGGACAGGGTGTCTTTAAGAACCAACCCTACGTTTATGCCAAAGGTGGTATCAAGTGTGGCTCTAAACCAAACTATTCACTTGCCAACTTTTTATCCAAAACCACAGAACAAAGGGGAGAGACTCCTACATTCTTTGGACATTCACAGACAGTTACGCTTCTACTTGGACAAAACCAAAGCTTTCAGAAAATCTGAGCAATTATTGGTAGCATACGCTGCAGGAGCACATGGAAAAGCCATTTCAAAGCAGACCATTTCAAAATAGATAGGACACTGTATACATTTCTGCTATACCCACCATGGGAAACCAGTACCTAGCAGCATTAGATCTCAATCCACCAGGGCAACAGCCACTTCAACTGCCTACCTCAGAGGAGTACCTACCAAGGATATTTTGGAAGCAGCAACATGGAGTTATGTGCATACCTTCACCAAACATTACCATTTGCCTTTATACTCCAAATCCAGAGCTGGCTTCGCCACTGCTGTACTGCAGGGCCTTATAGCCACCCCTAATGCCTTATAGATCCAGCCTCCCTACCCCAGCTTTGGGATTCCACCCAAGTGTAATGACTGCAGCAGTGTAACACGATGAACATAGTACAGTTTTGTACCTACCATAAATGTAGATGTTCGAGTGTAAACACTGCTGCAGTCCAGGTTACCCTCCCTCCTTCCCCTCTTACTTTCTGGTATTTACCTAGGGCATATACCCTTTATTACCTATGGGGAGTATTTGCTGGTAACTAAAAAATGGTTGTTTGCTTTTCCTTTGTATTTTTTACTAGCAATTTGTATTGCCTACCTATTTGGGGGCACCTGACATCTGGGACAAGAAAAACTGAAGAAAATGGCATCGGCTGCATCTTGTATACCCCTGTCACACTGACATCAGGGAGGAGGCGACAGCAACCGATGCCGGACCAAGACTTTGGAACTCTGGCCGACTGCGGGACCACCTGACGGCAGGATAACCTAAGTGTAATGACTGCAGCAGTGTTTACACAAGAACATCTACATTTATGGTAGGTACAAAGCTGTACTTTACTAAATATGCCTGTACTTCTGAGCTAAAGTCACATGTTGGGCGTACAACCTAAGGAAGGTTTTAGGCTTTGGCACTTAAGATGTCAACGGTGATTGCCACTTGTTTGGAATACTTGAACGGTGATTGGTATTATATCTACCATTATGGTAAGTACTTGTACAACTGTAATTTCCTCCATCAAAGTCCACTTGTGTGCTTTTTCTGCTTGCAGTTTTTAAAGGCCTCCTTCACCTGAATTCTCCTAGGAAGGCTGTCCAACCTCCCTGGGTCCTAACTTTGTTATGGAAAAATTTACTTTGCTACCTTTTGAGTGATCAGTTTCAGCTTCACTTAAGTTCCCTACTTACAAAACTCTTTTATTGGTCGCTCTTGCCTGTGGTAGAAGAGTTTGTGTTCTAAGCCCTAATGGTGATTCCACTCTTCTATTTCTTCCATAGGAACAGTATTTCCTTAAAGGCTAGCCCCTCTTTTATGCCCAAAGTGGTAAAAGATTTGAGTCCCTTGAACTAATCTTTCCATTTGCCAACTTTTTTTCCGAAATATTCAAAATATAGGCGAGATGATCATTCACTCCCCAGACAAACATAGGCAGCTATGATTCTACGTAGAAAAGACGAAACAGAATTTCTGAAGACTGACCAACTCTGTTTCCTTCCAGGAGGGTAAATTGGAATGTCCAGTTTCCCAACAGAACATCTCCAAATGGATTTTCAACTCCATCTCCTTCTCTTGAGATCCTGCCAAGTAGAGTGAAAGCTCAATACATTAGAGCAGTTTCCTCTTCTGGTGCCTTCTTCAAAAGCATTCATTCCAGGTCTACCCGTGAGACTAGCACTTGGACTTCAGTACACACTTAAAGCATTACAGAGTAGATGCATTTTTCCACTTTTAGGACCTCCTTTGCTAGATTTGTCTTGTTAGGAATGGTAGACAACACTACTAACCCCAGTCAAACCACCCTCGGTAACTTTTAGCTTTGGGAATCGCCCACAAATATTGGAATGCTGCAATAGTGATGTAAGGAAAAGACATAGTGCATTTACGTAAGAACTTGCCATAACACTATACGTCCTACTGGTCACTGTTGAAGTATTCCTTCCCCTCCTCCATCTTTCCTCTGTTCTGTGCTATACGGACTGAGGTGGGTAGTCACCTTCCTAGTCTGTTACCTGAACATGTTTTTTTTTTTCTTTCTTAGTGCACTCAGGTGTCCTAGAGCTGGATAGTCTGAGGATCTCACACACATGCATCCACTTGTGTACCTATATGTCCACAGGCTGAGGTCATACACCAGACAAGAGTTTGTCAGGAATGTATTTGGCTTTGGTATGCTGGCTGGATGTCAAAGGTTATCCTCAGCAAGATAACCCACAAGCATTGGAATATTGCAACAGTGACCATTAGGACATCTGTTGTTATGCTAAGTTCTTACACAACTGTACTTGCCACCAAAGGAGGAGAAAGATCTCCTTGAATCAGTGTCGTACAGACCAGTTTTGATTCTGAATCAGTTTGACAAGTTTAAGCTGAAAGAATGGGAAATATAGTGCAGAGAATAATACACCCTGGAACATTGTGGGTTTATAGAAGGTAAGCAAACTTTTGACAATATTAACAGAACCCTTTTTGTTTCAAATCCAACAGCAGCTGTTTGTCTCCCTTGGTGTGTAATCATCCTACTGTAAGGTTTTGCATTCAAGTAATCCAAACCATCCTTCAGGTCAAGCAGGTCTCTGCCCCCCATATCAAGCAGTAGAAAATTTATTTTTTTCTCTTGAGCACTGGGCACCCACAGACACTTGTCCTGCAACTAAAGAGACTAAATACTAATTAATCCAAACCATCCTTCAGGTCAAGCAGGTCTCTGCCCCCCATATCAAGCAGTAGAAAATTCTTTTTTTTCTCTTGAGCACTGGGCACCCACAGACACTTGTCCTGCAACTAAAGAGACTAAATACTAATGTAGGTGTTTAACTTCCAAGTGTCTAGACAGTGAAATACATTACCTGCATTAACATAAACAAATGTTAGTGAGTGTATTAGTACATTTCTGCTGTATAGTTCCTTAGTCCAACCTCTGTACTGATGAGTACATCACCAGGACTAAACAGTTGTATATTGCTCTCCAGTTAGTGCCCCCCCCCCCCAACTAAAGTCAAGTTTCTTTTGAGAAATACTCAAATCTATAAAAGAGCATTTCATTTCCTCTCCTGTTTCATCTGTAACAAACCCCAGCTTTAATTCTATATCATTTTAAGAATGTCAGGGTAAATTGGATAATGTCTACAATTGCCTTGATTTTATAGTATAAAGTAGAGTGACAGTGCAAAGTAGCATACCTGTTCTTAAGGTTCAATGAGTGGATTCTATTCCTTTTGCACTTCACAGTGCGTGTCTGCAGAGTTCATTTAACCATTGGCTTACCTTCTCCTTCCCTATAGTCTTTACCCCTCCCTCCTCCAGCTCTTGTTCTGCATTGGATAGCCTGAGGTAATTTAAACCCAGGGTGCCATTTTGTTTTTTTGTTTCAAATCCAACAGCAGCTGTTTGTCTCCCTTGGTGTGTAATCATCCTACTCTAAGGTTTTGCATTCAAGGTATGCTGTACATTGTGGTTTAATTCATAATGCTTTAGTACAACAGCTTATACTATATGTTTCTGTTATGTTTAACACTGCAGGATGCCTTTAGATAATTCTGCTTACTGAACTGCTGTCACATATGCACCTAGATATGTTTCGTTTTCCTTGTTTACTGTTATAGAGCCAGAAGGGCTATTTCACATGCTGCATTTCACTGCTCTGTCTAACTGCATTGACTAGTTTTTAAATACATTGAAAGTGTATCTTGCTTAATTTAGTAGAGGACTGCTTTATATATTTACATTTTATATTTGTATGTCGCCATAAGAAAATATGTTATGTTATCAGGTGCTGAAGCAGGAATAATCATTGCCTGATGTTTTTGTTATTGACTATTGCTAAACAAAAATCCAATCTGACTGGTCACACAGTATGTGCTGCCTTAACCTAATGCTCTCTTACATTTTTATTCTATTTTTCTTTCAGTAATCCAAACCATCCTTCAGGTCAAGCAGGTCTCTGCCCCCCATATCAAGCAGTAGAAAATTCATTTTTTTCTCTTGAGCACTGGGCACCCACAGACACTTGTCCTGCAACTAGAGAGACTAAATACTAATGTAGGTGCTTAACTTCCAAGTGTCTAGACAGTAAAATACCTTACCTGCATTAACTTAAACAAATGTTAGTGAGTGTATTAGTACATTTCTGCTGTATAGTTCCTTAGTCAAACCTCTGTACTGATGAGTACATCACCAGGACTAAACAGTTGTATATTGCTCTCCAGTTAGTGCCCCCCCCCCCAACTAAAGTCAAGTTTCTTTTGAGAAATACTCAAATCTATAAAAGAGCATTTCATTTCCTCTCCTGTTTCATCTGTAACTAACCCCAGCTTTAATTCTGTATCCTTTTAAGAATGTCAGAAAATTATACTCTGTGCCCATAACATAGTCTATAACTTTGTGCAAACATATTAAATTACAGTTAAAATTTCAGTTGAACATATTACAATTTAAGCTAACATTACATACTTACCAAAGCCTAAAGAAACACTTAGAGTCGGTGTTAGCCCTCTTCGCTCGCCCTCGCTGCGCTCGGGCTTGCTCCGCTCCCCTCCCTGCCCCCTATTCTCACCCGCCCCCACTACTACTACTTTTATTCTGACCGCTAATCACCTGACCAGTAGTCCAACCCCTAATTCCCTAACAACTAGCCCAACCCACTCATCCTACCTCCCCCCACCCCCCAATCCAATTACATCCCACACTGATCCCACTCCCAAAACACATTCCCAGGCAACGCAACTCTACCCTCACACACAACCAACCAGGAATCCTAGTTGTACTTCTCAAAGTAGTATCATGTTACCCACACTCACATCCCTATCAGTAGCTCTACTATTGCTAACCTTCCTAACTTCCTTACAAACAGATCTACCGTTGCACAACTGCTGTCACACTACCCACACTAGCCCACCCACTCAAACCCACTCAGACGTCTACATTTGCCCTACAGTCATAAATCTTACAACTACATACTACTCACTAACAAAAATTACACCATCTCATCACACTAAGAAAAACTCTCATAGACCAAGCTCGCAAACAATTAATATTAAAAAACACATAATGACACTCCTACAAATTCTGCTAACCTCTGGTGACATTCACCCAAATCCAGGTCCCCTCTCAGCTAGACAAACATCTGACCTGCTAATCCTAAATCTCAACATAAGAAGTATTAACAATAAGCTAACAGACCTACATGCATTCATAGCCCACTACAACCCTGATATACTCGCCATTACATAAACCTGGCTTACACCCAGTATCCAAGATGAAGTCTTTCTTCCCCCAGGGTATAATACACCTAGATCTGATAGAACAAACAGGAATGGAGGAGGAGTAGCCATTCTCTTTAAAAACACCCTTAACCTCCAGCTCCTGCACACCACACCACCCACTTTTCAAACTGCTGAAGTCCTGTTTTCTGTCCTATCCATAAGAAACAACAAGAAGATTAATATAATATGCTGCTATATACCTCCAGGCAACAACTCGCTCATAATAGAAGACATCCTACACTGGACAAAGGACAATCTACCTCAGGAAATGATCCTACTAGGAGACCTTAACACTGACTGGGCAGCCTGTAACTCCAGCAGCCCCTCTACACATATCAATCTATATGGGTTCTGTCAACTAATTAAAGAACCAACTAGAATAGATGAGAAAACAAAGAGAGAATCCATACTGGACTGGGCACTAACCAACTATCCCAAACAAAACTATATAGTAGGCTGCCTCCCAGATGACTTAAGTGATCATCTCTCCACCTTCCTACTCCAGAAACACTCCAATCACCCCAAACCAGTAGTCTACAAATTTGTATGAGATGACCGTAACCTTACCCCACGATACCTAAATACTGTCCTAAGCCACTGCAACTGGGAACCACTACGGACACTCGGGTTAGACCAGGCAGTAGACTACTTCAATACAACCTTCTCTAACATCCTTAATAGTCTAGCTCCCAGCAGAAAGATCAGAGTTAAAGCCAACTACGCACCCTGGCTAAATAGAGACACAAGAGCCTTACTAAAAGCTAGAGATAAAGCCTGGAAAATCTGGAAAACTGACAAAACCCCTAGCTCCAGACAATACTATCAACAGCTTAGAAACAAGGCCAAGGCTGAATCCAAAATAAACTAACAAAACTATTTTCTTAGCGCCCAAAGGAAATATTCAAATAGTCCACAAAAATTCTGGCATGCCATTAACTCCCTACTAAAGCCAGGCAAAACCACAACCCCAGCACCCATCTCTACTAACAATACCCTAGACATAGCTTCTCAATTTAATAACCATTTTACTAAATCCATCTTAGCCCTGTCCAGTCAAATAACCAAAAACAGTCTACCTCAGTCACAACCTAACCTATTCCACACCACTCCCTCTTTCAGCCTATCACCAGTGCCCACCTCTAAAAACCTAAAATAAAG